>NC_071260.1:22391149-22513649 GCF_023375685.1 Ictalurus furcatus | reverse complement strand
TCATACACCAACACTGTTCTCTTTGTTCTTTTCACAGTTACGGGAAAATAGTATCAACGAAGGCCATCCTGGATAAGACTACAAACAAATGCAAAGGTGTGTATGTTCTGCCATGTCTTCAGCAAGCATGTGTTTCCACTCTTTCCCACCAAAAGTTAATGAATGTTGTAATATAAACTAGAGTACAGAATGCACAAACCCACCATATGGTGCATAGAGATTGAATCATTCAAATGTACAGCGTTTATTTTATGCAGGTATAATACGCTGTGAAGGTATTGTGTGTAGTGTTCTATTTTAAGTTAATACAAACAATATTTCAAAAGTGAGCACTGCAGAAATACCAGCATGCCTCTGTGTAATGTTTGAATTTGTTTAGCCTGATCAAACAGCGTTGCTTGCAGAACTCGGAAAGTCAGCGCCAGCGCCTGTTTCCATGAGTTATACAGATTTCAGTGCCCTGCTCTGACTCATGACTTCTTGGCTGCTGTGTGTGCATGCACGAGTAAATGTATGACTCTGTCACTGCTTTGCTATGTGAGACTGGGAGGATCAGGAAACAGGTCCCAGGCCTTTAGTCTGGGGGGAGGATCAGGAAGTGTCCTCTGTATCTGCATTCACTGCTGTTATTTCTGCTCTGGCTTTGCTGACTGGGTCAGGCCCTTGGTGTGCTTCCAGGGTGGGGGTTATGCAAGAGAGACGACGGGAGAGAGATTGAAGGTGGCATAGCTCAGAATCTGGCTCAGTTCCTGGGTTTGGCACCTGTGGAACAGCCAGGCCGCGCTGCACCTCGCCACTGTGATGTGGATTATTTATGCGCTGAGTAATCTCAGCCTGCTCGAGAAGACTGACACGTGTGTGTGTGTGTGTGTGTGTGTGTGTGTGTGTGTGTGTGTGTGTGTGTGTGTGTGTGTGTATGTGTGGTGGTGGTGGTGGTGGTGGTGGTGGGGGAGGGGGGGGGTTAGGCATGAGCTGTAATTCTATCCCCCACTTGACTCTGTGTGCTCAGCTGGCAACCAAAAGGTTAGATCTCAGTCAGTAGCTTCGTATCTGTCCATAGACGCAATGGAACCTGAGGTGATCCTGTGATCTACACTTATATACCATCCCCATAACCAGTAATCAAATTTTATTTGTCACATGCATAACCATAGGCAGTATGACACGCAGTGAAATGCTTTTTACGACCACACCGATCTATAAAAGAGAATAAAATTAAATAAAATATAATAAAGATAAAAATATAATAAAGAATATAGTATAATAGAGAATATATGAATATATATATAGAATATATGAATAGAAAAATGTACAATTTAGAATATAAAACAAAAATTACAATAATGAAATACAAAGAAATGTACAATTATATACTAATTGGAGTAGAAAGCAGAATAGAAATGCGTATAAATAACTGGCAAAATTGTACATGTGCAAATTGTAAAGAAGTGCAAAAACCTTTGAATTCCTCTGAAAGCTCTGCTTTCGCTTTCTTTTACACTTCTGAAAGTTTAGCCCAGCGCTGTCTGCTTTCTATAATCACATTGCCGTGTTAAAAGGAGGGAAGTCTTGGCTTGCCTTTGCAGATTTCTAATTGTGTAATACTCACGCAATACTCATGTTTCACCTCTGTATCTCAGTCCCAGAGTCAATAGTCATAATCACCTGAATGGGTGGTTGAGCTGCCTGTATTTGCAGTTGGGCGTGTTTGCAGTTTAAATATGGAAGCAACCACAGTGTCCCTGCAGCTTCCACAGCAGTCAAAGATGACCAAGCATCAGACTGACTGAGTCACAGAATACTGAATTATTATCAGCATTCACAGTGTAGTATGTGCATCAAGAGAACCTAACTAATGAAATCAGGAGGCAAACTCCTAGCCTCGCTGGGTGAAATCAGGTATCCGGGCACAAGAATTGCATTTCTACTTTGGGAATTTGCAGCTAAGCAGCTCAGAGAGAACATTCCAGTCGTAAACAGATGTATATTTTATAATGAAACAGGTCTCCAAGTGGAACTTCTCTCCCCGGCTTTGCCAGGCTAATAGTTTTTAGATTTATTTTACTCCTCAGTTGTATTGTACCAAACCTATTTCCCAATTCCCAGCCACTAGCTAGTTCTCCCCTATTATACGACAGATACCACTTGAGGAAGGTGACGAATAATACAAGTTCTTTTGTACTGCTGCTCATGCAACATTACAGAGAAGCTGAAATTGCTGGGAAGACTTGCTAATAAAAATCGCTTCCTTATATACGAGTCCACAGACATCCACAACTGGCTAGTATTGCCATCCTTCCCACAAAGAGAGCAGGTCCAATTAGATTTTCTTGGGATAAGCTCTTACAATCTACCAACAACAGGGTGAACTCTTTTCATTTGCACCACTTGGGATCCCTAAATGCCTGATTTTGAATTTTTATAGTACACTGCAAAGATGACGAGTCGCGATGACAATGTAGCCATGAGCACGTGGACCAATTTCTGTTGTATCAGCCTGAGAAATTGAATCCTGCGCTGCAAATGAGGTCTGAGTTCACTGCAGACTCCAAGCAAGTTTTCTGCTATACTGTGCACTTTACCTGCTTATTACGTACATGTACAGTACACACACGCTTCTACATACAGTAGATGCAAACCCAGTTTAGCTGTTTAATTCATGGATTAAGTAATAACATGATTGAAGCAGTTATTGTGAATAAAAAACTTTAATTACGATTCATTCCGGTTTAGTTCCCCCACGACCATAGACTTGTAAGTTGTTCTAGTAGGCAAAAATTCCATTTCCTGTCTTTTCCTCATATGCAATCAATTTATTTGTTTGTTTGATTGTTTATTTATTTATATGAGATTCCTGTATTGCAACATGTTTTGCCATGTACAGTTTTTGTCTGTTCCTATACTTTTGCTCACCTAAAAATTGGGTGGTCCGTCACCAAAGATGTCATGTTTTAAGTTGTTTAACACATCTAGATGTAAATATGAGGATACGCAAGCTGATCTTCTGATCTATCGTCTCATAGTCATCTTATGATCTTAAACCCAAATGTCTTCAATGTATAGCCAAAACGATGGCCTTGCTGTTCCAGTATGTTCAGAGGGGACTGTAGCGGTTTAACTGAATGAAAACAGAGTGAAATGCAATGTAAATATTTAGTGTTTCATTGAAATTCATTTATAAGACGTAAATACCATTCATATGAATCCAAATTCATATGGGGCAGTGGTGGCTTGGTGGTTAAGGCTCTGGGTTGCTGGTCGGAGGGTCGGGGGTTAAAACCCCAGCACTGCCAAGCTGCCCCTTTTGGGCCCTTGTGCAAGGCCCTTAACCCTCTCTGCTCTCGGTGTGCTGTATCATGGCTGACCCTGCGCTCTGACGCCGGCTTCCTGACATGCTGGGGTATGCGAAGAAAAGAATTTCAGTGTGCATATGTATGTGATCAATAAAGACTCATCATCACTCAGTATGGGCATTCATATCCTAAATATAAAACCAAAAATACTGTACAGTACTTTGAACATGATAAAATCAAGTTAGGCTAATATGCAAGTAATATAAATAAATGTAAATGGTAAAATGATTCAAAGTGAGACATTGCTTTTGAAAGAATGAGATAATCCTGTTATCAATCTCCCACATCAGCCACACTGTCACTCTGATACATTTATTAAACACGTTACCAGCATATTGTGCATTCTGTTTCATAAAGAGGTTGGGTTTTTTTTTTTTTTTAAACTGAATGGTAAATAAAGTACATCTGAGATTTATCAATCAGTGCTTTGGTTAGTCTCCTAATTCAACCTGCTGTCAGCTAATTAACTACTCAGTAAGTGGAAAGACTTGATTTACAGCCGCTCTGGCACAGAATTCAGTCCAGCTTATGTTCAGTAACCTCTGCTGAATGTTCATAAATCAGTCTTTATAGATTTATTAGCCATACATCACCAACATTGTAACATTAATGATTGTCATTAGTAATTGTTATATAATTACCAAGGCAGTAAATGGCAGAACTTTAAGATACAGATTTCAGTAGTTTTAGTTGTTCAGCTAATATTCAGAAGCGCCTACTGAATGTTCATGGCAATAACGTAATATTGAATATATAGCTATGAATTTACAAGCTATACATTTACTATTATTATTATTTTTATTATTATTATTATTAAGCTTGGTTGCAAAACTAAACAGCTACATAGTGTAAAGGCTGTGTTGGTATGGGATGCCTGAACATGGTGCAAGGATAATACAGAATTTGCATGGTTTATATATAGTAAACGCAAGTGGAATGAAAATCCTGGACAATGAGAAAAGTTGACATGAGATTTACATACAATCAATTGGAAACTGTACAAAATTGAATTGTATCAAAGTGTTTTGCCTCCAAGTAGTGGAGTACTGTGGCTGTGGCTCAGGAGGTAGAGTGGGTTGTCCACTAATTGTAGGGTTGGCGGTTCGAAGTGGAGTAAAACACTGAACCCCAAGTTGCTTCTGATGGCAAGCTAGTACCTTACATGGCAGCTCTGCGACCATTGGTGTGTTTGTGAATGGGTGAATGAGAAACAGTGTAAAGTGCTTTGTAGAACCACTAAGGTTAAAAAAGCGTTAGATAAGTGCAGACCATTTACCATAAACACTACATTGTTTTCTTTTTGTACAAATCCTAAATATATTTAATCTATCAGTTATGTAGCTTGCCTGTTGCAAACAAAACAACTAAGTTAACAGCAACAACACCAAACTGTTCACAGGGACAATCTGTATTGTGGCTTCTTTTGATTTGCAATTATATTCAATTAAGAGAAATACTTTCACAAACAAAAGAGTAACCCTTTGATAACCTCTGTTATCTTTATTGTGTCATTTTGGGCTCACTGTGATCTCAGGTCAGAATTCTTTAGATACAATCAGATGACTGGTTCTATTTTAAGATTCCACGTTATCTAGTGTCGGACAAATACTTTCCATAGCGTACTGCTTTTTATCCTGCCTAGTAAGTATGAGAGTGACCTTTTTATGTGCATGATTACTTGTATGTATGCGTGTATGTATGTATGTATGTGCATATGTGCAAATTCCTAAAATGAGATTAAGCATAATACACCAACTTTTCTTGACTATTTTGCTTAAACAGGATATGCACCAGTCACACACCCCAGTCAAGTATGTACTGTATTGTATTGCATACTCTTGAGAGGCCACGAGATTCTATATTAAGTTGTAATCGAGAAGGTCTGAGATTAAAAAGACTGTTGTGTATTCCCAGGTTATGGCTTTGTGGACTTTGACAGCCCTGCTGCTGCACAGAAAGCCGTTAATGCTCTGAAGAACAGCGGCGTGCAAGCACAGATGGCAAAGGTAAGAGTACACCTGTTAGACTATCTGTCGTTTCTTCTCTCTTACCTGTTATTTTCTTTCTCTCTCTTCCTTATTGTCAGATGGTGCTTGTTTGTGCGCGCGTGTGTGTTTGATGGATGTGTGAATGGCACAGTAAAAGTCAGTTCTTTGGTTGACTCTTCTAAAATGAATGAGCAAGATTTTTGTAATTGTAATCAGCCAATTCTTTTTTTTTTTTTTTTTTTTTTTTTGCCTGAATTAAAAGCAGTAAAGCCAAACCCAGTCTTGGTGTCCTGTAGGCTCACAGTTCTGTTTTCATTTGACTGAAAAGGTGTCTTAACGAAAGCCAGATTGGACATGTCAACCGGCCTGTTCTCTGCAGAGGTGTGGTGATTTCTGTTTCTATATACGTCTGTGTTCATGCCTGTAGAACAGTGTATGAAAAGTGGGTGTATGTCTCTTGGGTGGAGAGAGAGAGAGAAGAGGAAGAGTATAAAGATAGTGTGATGACAGCAGGGTGACGATATCCAGTGGGAATTCTCCCTGGGGACGTGCCTCTCACACTCGTTCTGTCTCGCACTCAATACACACACGGAAACACACAGGAGCCTCTGTGTTCCCCTGACAAGGCTCTTCGCTTGCTACAAAGCAGAGACTGTTTGAGGCGCACCCAGCTCTGACACTAACCTGAATGCATGCTGTAATGTTACTCGTTACGCACGCACACACACATGCTTTGCAACTAATGCTTAGGTGTTGGTTGCAAATGGCATGATAAAGCCACATCTGACAGAATCTGGTGGAGAGAGAGACACAGAGGGAGGGAGGGAGGGAGGGAAAGTCACCGTTTTCACTATGGCAACTTCTTAGCAGTCTTCACCCCAACCCTCCCCATTTAGAGCTCTCTATTCATTCCTAAAGAGAAAGCACGGTGGGCTGAGTATGAAAAAGGATCAGCGAGACGAAGGAACGGAGAAAGAGAAAGGGGGAAAAAGACAGACAGACAAGGGAGGAGGGGCAGGACAGAGCGATATAATAAGAGGGATTATGAGTGCAATGGGATTTGCAGCTGTGCAGGTTTTCCTGTAGGCAAATTTGACTTCCACAATTAAGCACATTTCATGTGCGTCTGTGTGTAGGGGTGTGTGTGTCTGTAGCTGTACTCTCCTCTGTAGTGTGTACAGCTGAGCTGCTGCAGCAGCAGCACACTCCCTGCACTTTCACATAGCTCAGCTAAAGCAAAGGAAGTAAATAATTGGCAGTAGTCATGGTAACAGGCCCGCCGACGCCATGCCATCCAGTCTACATATAAAAGCTGAGTTCGGCTGTGCGGAGCTCGACAGGCGGGTACGAGCTGCTGGAAGCGCCCCTCGCAACCTTTTCCATTTCCAATTAGAGCTGCACTGTTCGGGGGGTGACGCGGGCGAGCTTAAGCCTGGCTTTTGTTCCGCACTCACTAGGAAGTTGAGATCTTTCGTTTAACTTTTCTTTTAAAGGTTTTTCTTTCACTGTTAGGACAATGAAGAGCCAGGCTGCATGAACTTAATGAATTCCTTCCCCATTCTGCGAGCTGCTCTTGGGTGCCTTGATGGGTTTCATTCACTAATTTTAATCTCTGTGTTAAATGAAAGGTGTGTAAATTAGAGGGCAGGAACTTCAAGTGGTTCTGGGGAGTTTGTTCAAACACATTTTCAGTCAATGCTAACAGCAGCGTAAACATGGACTATTATACCACAGCGCTTGTTGAGTTCTCAAAACGTATTTGTCACAAGGTGTTGATTTATTTCCTATAACAGAAACTCGGTCATATCCTAGTAGTATTGGATGTCATTCAAATAATAGGTTTATATTAATGCACTCATTCAAATTGTTGAACCATTATGAATTATTATTATTGTTTCTATAGTGACAACTTGTTCATAGAGACATTAAATGTCAACCAAACAAGTAAACTATGATGTGTCATTCTTTAATAAATTAAACTGTAATTGTAATTATTTGGCAAATTCCTGTTACATAAGAGGAATAAACACTACATGGCATGCTGTTATAGGAAAATAATCAACTTACGGGTTGTAACAGTCTTTCACTTTGCATTACACTGCATCATCCCACCCCATCGTTGATTATATTTCTGTAAAGCCATGTCCTCTTGGGTTTTATTCCTTACTTGAAGTTCAACTATAAGCTGCCTGGGCTGGGATTGCAAGGGGACACACACTGAGCTGTAAAAGCGTGTAGCACTTTGGGCAGAGTGGTGAAAATCATAAAGACTTATGAGTGAATCAAGGAGTGTTACACACATCTTTCATTTCTGCAATGATGTGCAAGTGTGTAGAGGCAGTACGCACCTGAATTACCGCGCTTAAAAAGTCTTATGGCCTGCTGACTGAAAGGTCTGTTTATTAAACATTGTACTGCAAGCTCTTTGACTGAGTGTGTGATTCGCATGGACATCTCCCTCATCTCCCTCACCCTGTGCTTTCTATAAGCAGATTGGTGGTTAACAAGAAACATTACTGCTGGTTACAGGCTTCTAACTCCTACACACATTACACACACACATCTTATACAGAGAATCACATGACCTGATTTGATTGAATGGTTAGCTGACCTGCTTCTCTGCACAGATGTCTTATCGAGGTCTGCCAAAATTCTGTCCTGCTGTTATTACGCACACACACACCGTCTCACAAATGTATATATAATCAGCAAAAAAAGAAACATCCCTTTTTCAGGAGACTGTATTTTAAAGATAATTTTGTAAAATCCAAATAAGCTTTACAGATCTTTATTAGAAAGGGTTTAAACGATGTTTTTCATGTTTGTTCAATGAACCATAAACAATTATTGGACATGTACCTGTGGAACAGTCCTTAAAACATGAACAGTTTACAGGTGGTAGGCAATTAAGGTCACACTTACAATAACTTAGGACACTAAAGAGACATTTCTACAGACTCTGAAAAACACCAGAAGAAAGATGTCTAGGGTTCCTGCTCACCTGCGTGAACATGCCATAGGCCTGCGGCAGGGAGGCATGAGGACTGCAGATGTGTCCAGAGCAATAAACTGCAATGTCAATAATGTAAGATGCCTAAGACAGTGCTACAGGGAGACAGGAAGGACAGCTGATTGTCCTTGCAGTGGAAAATTACATGTAACCATGTTTCCCACAAGATGTGATCGGGAACTTGTAAATGCCTTGGTGGAAGAGTGGAGTAACATCTCACAGCAAGAACTGACAAATCTAGTGCAGTCCATGAGGATGAGATGCACTGTAGTACTTAAAGCAGCTGGAGGACCCCCCCCCCTTTCAGGGATTCATTATTCCATTTCCATTATTCCATTTCTGAAAGATGTTCATGTCTCTGTTGTTGAATCTTTTTATGTTAATACAAATATTTACACATGTTAAGAAATTTGCTGGAAATAAAAGCAGCTGAATGTGAGAGGACGTTTCTTTTTTTGTAGAGTGTATTTACTCACATTCCTAGGAGGTAAATTTGTAAATGTTTGAGCTCACATACAGCAAAGGTTCGGGGACCTCTGGCCAAATGACGTATTTTGTTGAAGTGAAAAGAAGGCAACACAACACATTTTTTTCTGCCAGTATTCTGCAAATATTAATGCACATGCTTAGTAACACCCCCTGTATCCATTCTTTCATCTATCTGTTCAGTGTTTCCTGTGCCGCTAGCTGCCACACAAACCCAAACATAGTACAAGGTGTCCCAAAAGTCTCCATACATAGTGGAACTTAACACTTTTGAGCAAAATGTCTTCAAAAAATTTTCATACTTAGTTTATTTTATTTATATTTTTTTTCAGATAAATAATAAAAAATCATGATTAAAAAATGTGCTGATGCAGATCAGCCTTTAAGAATGCCTTTGACAAAAGAAGAACATATTGAAATCATTCTCATGGTTGGATCAGGAAACTGTCGCAAGATTGCGATGGACTTTAACAGTAAACATGGCAAGCACATCACCAGTGACATGCTTTACAATTTTTTTTCCAAAAGACTGGAAGTGGACGTCCACGAACGTCCACTGACGAAGGCACAACCAATGTGGTGCTGGTAAACATAGTCCCCTATGTACAGTATGGAGACATTTGGGACACCCTGTAGATGCACTCCCCTCCCTTTTTTCCTCCACACATTCCTTTGGTGATTATGGGAAAAGAGTCCCATTTTCACTTCGTCAGGATACAGCACTTGTTTCCAAAATGTCTCTGTCTTTGAAGATGGGATGGAAGAGTCATCAGAAGGAAACCTTAGCTGTGACCTCATCACAAAAGTCTTATGTTAGTAAATCATGTTTGTGCAAGGAGTGTTGCACAGTAGAATGGTGCATAACCACTCCTGTGTAAACCTTCTTGCAAGTCCTTAGTTTCCTTTGGGGGTTTAGCTTTGCCTTTCTACGCAGCATACAGGCAATTCTATCTGAGACTTTTCTTGGTCTTCCTAATCTTGATTTGACTTCCACATTTCTTCTTAACTGCCATTTAGTTGATGACATTTTGGACAGTGGAAATTGTGAGCCGGAAGAGCTTTTATATCTATTCATAGCCTTCCTCTGCTTTGTAGGCAGCAATTAGCTTCATTTTCAGATCCTTAGCCAGCTGTTGTTTGTTGTTGAATGTTAGTACAAGGTTTGAAGAGTCAAGAAAATTACATTCTGCAATTTTTATTCCTAATGACAATTCTTGACCTGTCTGTTGAGTCCTAATGAGTCAACTAAGGCTTAACAAATTAATTCAGTTGTGCGACTTTATAATTGGAAAGGTGTCCAAACTTTTACACATGCCACAATTATTATTGTATTATTTTCTGTTTTGTTTTGGGTTTGTTGTTTTTTTTTTTGTTTTTTTAAAGTTAACTCAAAGTAAAAAGCAATTGTGCATTAATGTTTGCAGAAAAATTTTATTTTTGCAGATAGTTTGCTGCAGCTGTTGTGTTGACATCTTTTTAATTAAAAAAAAAATCAATAAAATATGCACATAGTCCCGGGGTGCCTGAACTTTTGCATACAACTGTACCTCTCAGATCAGAGCTGTAGCTAAGGGGAAGGGCACATACTTTATTTTGCCTCAAAAAGCATCCTTAAGTAAGAGATGATGTATTTGAGATCACTATTTTTTATTATTATTATTTTTAATTTTTTTTTTACACATTTTAATTACATTGAAATTCAAATGATAGGCTTAATAACATGAAGTCATTTCAGGAAGCCAGATATCCTGACAGATTAGTTCCACATGCACCCTTTTTTAAAAAAATAAATAAAATGTCTTAGAATGATATTGTCTTAAAGAATTATTCTTTATGATCAGGTTCTTTATACCTTAAGGTTAGTACTTGATGGAATTACTCTTCAGTATGCATTTTCCTAATGTTTTTATATATGGATTATGGTCGAGTAATAGTAAGCTGCGAGCTGTTTGCACGACAGATTTTTCCTCCTTTTAAGGTTTGGCTGTACTTGAAGGAAAACTCCGGCATTTTGTTCAGATTTGTTCATCTGTAGCGTGTGTAATTAGCACAGACGAATTTCAGCATGTTTCCCTGTACTGAGAAAAGAACAGAAAATCCTGTTGACTTAATCATAATTTCAATAAAGTCTAAGGATAGTTGTTGAAGCATTCAGTAAATGGTTATGCAAAGCACACATTTTTTGTTAAATGCTTTCATGAATTCTTCAGTCACACTTCTTATTAGATTAAGCCTGAAATTTGCATAATTCATCCTGTGGTTGTGTGTTACCATAGGCACCAACCTTGATGAAAGTGTACATATAACCGTTTTTGTAGAGTATATTGGTTGTAGTTTTGCATGGGTGTTATATATAGACTTCCATTGAGTAAGTGTTTCTTGAGTAAACTGGTTTTACATCCTTTTCTCAGACCATGGAAGCGTACATGCCGTATGTAGAGGTTAGGTCAAGGGGGGAAGTTTTTTTATTTTTGTTTTTCATTTAACACTAAGGTATTATTTAAACAGATTATGTTGTTATAGTGTTGACAAACTCTGCCTTGTTTGTCTCAAACTCCATCTGCCCCCATGACACCCAAATGCCCCCCACTCCAAATGTTCTAGTTATGACACTATCTAAAATACCTCACTTGACCGAGCCACATGTGCATGTGAGTGTGCGGGATTGAGGAAACCTGGGAATTCCGATGCCTTTCTATCCAAACACACTGTAATCCCTATAAACCCCCAAAGCACTCTCAAGCTGTTAATACCAGAGCTGAGAGCAGTAATTTAGCATTGCGTGCCTGCAGCTAGCCGGCTTCTAGCCATCACTGCTAATCTCCTCTCACACATATAACCACTAATCTGCTGACCAAGCACTCTTCCCTACAATTCCAAATCATATGGTGCACACATGAGGTCAGAGAGCTGTCCTTGATTCCCAAGCAGAGACGTCATTTAATTACCGCTAGAGGTTTACCTCGCTTCCTCTGGTGAAAGTGATGGATCTGTTGAAAGCCAGCTCTGTAAAATAGGACAGCATTAACATACAGAGTGCCATCAAATATGATGGGCTGCGTGCCTGGTGCTGATTTGTGTTAAATGCCCGCCCCAGTCTTTTCTCTCTTTTTAGACTAACCAGTTTCTGACAGCTCTGCTGATCCTCCATCCTGCCTTCCTCATTTCACTGTGCTGGGTTCACACTCTCAGAGCTCAGCATCTCTCAAATCCTCACTGTTCCCTAATAGAGCCATGTTGATCTTTCTGCCAGAGTGTTACTTTGGTAATCCTACCCCCATCTCTCTCTTTCTCTCTCCTTTGCGCTCTCTCTCACTCTCTCTCCCTGTCCTTCCTTCTCTCTGGTTCTTTCTGGCGGGCGTTGAATGCAGTAGGATGTTAATGAATATTAATGAGGCAGCCCCTCACTCTCCTGGGAGCCTGTCTCTCTCGCGCTCTCTCACACACACACACACACACACACACACACACACACACACACTCTCTCTCACACTCACTCACTCACTCACTCACTCTGTTTCTGCTGATGTAACTTAGAAAGCTGATGTGATGCCGCGCAAAAACGACCACGGCTTGCATGTAGATCTCAGCTCATCAGTATTCATGCTGACTGACCCTTTATTGGCAAAAAGCACCTAGCACAGTAGTGAGAATATGAAGCAGTCCTGTGTACATCCATACACCTATATTAAAAACCATATAGTGCAAAAGAGAGAACCATTCTTATTCATCCTCACAGGGCACCCAGCAAATTACTCAAATGAAAACAGTTCTCCATTAATCTATTCCACACCATCATCCTTAATAATTCAGACTGGTTTTGGACAGCGCTGAGTGTCAGATGGAGGCATGTGACACACTACTACACTACTGTCCCTTGCACAATTCAGTGTATTTCATTGGTAATCATAATTTTTGTCTCTTTCAATGAATATAATCAACTGGCATTATCTAAAACTAGCTAAGTGTATTATAGTTAGATATTAGTATTGATCGTTTCCTTTCATACTGTCCTTAATTCGTGGTCTAATTATGTAATGATGTAAATTAGCATTTAAAAGATGCACTCAATTATTATGTCTATTGGACAAAAAGTAATAAGGATTTATAGGCATACCTATGTAAGGAATAAAACATGATGGGCCTTGCTGTTTTAGGAAAATATTCTACAATGGGGTGTTGTGATGCCACCCCATAGTGTTTGACTCCTCTTATACCACTGTTATTTGCCAAGGATCCCAATTTTTCATTTTATTTATAAACAAGACACACTTTTTAACCGTTTATGGTTACAGTTAGTGTTGCGGAATGTCCACGAAACAAGTTATTTCCTGTTCTCACTTACATTGTTTCAGTTATAATCATTCCCTCACCAGCCTCTATTGTTTTCCTCTCTCGAAGTTAATAAGACAAACACAAAAAATATCAGCTTGCAGTAGCAGCATGTTGCTAAGAAAATTGGAAACGCCTGTCGTGAAGACTCTCCCATGGCGGAAAACTAACTGTCTGAAACTCGAAGAGCATAGACTCCTAAACAGCTATCGAAAACTTCACCATATCAACAATAATATGGTTTTATTTAAACCGTTACATAGACACACGTTTCTACATTTAATTGTTAGGCTTATATTATGTGGAGTGTCTGCCATATAAGTTCCTGTGAATCAGTTGTTACTATAGAAACAATAACGTATTGGAACAAGAGCATTAATATGAACCTATCATTTGAATTACAGCTGAAACTACTGTTTGATCCATACCTTTAGATTTGAGAATATAGTGGTATAAATGCATGTTTAGTCGAATTTGCCTAAATTATTGTGATCAAGTATTGTAATCATGCAGCCCTGTATCCATGATTAGGTTTTGAATAGAAAGGATGAAAGGATGAAAGGACAAACTAACAGGACTGATTCTACAGGGATAAGTATGAGAAACCCTGTATGATTCTATCTTCAGGTTTTTAGAGCAAAAGCTTTGTAAGTGGTAAATCAGTCAGTAATGTTCCCAACAGCAGGCCAAATGTGCAGCCGTTAACTGATCAAACAGGAACCTGTGAAGATGTGTGTGTGTGAGAGAGACTGAGCGAGAACTGCATGCTTGGATGATAAGATAGGAAGCGCCAGGTGTTTTTACAGCTGTGTGAACCCAGGTGTTTGTAACCTTTTGCTGATATTTCTGTGCATAAATGTATCTGAAGTGTAAAGCACAAACACATTTCAGTTCTGTTACATTTTATTAACCCCCCCAACTCTTTCTCTCTTTACCCCTATACAGCAACAGGAGCAGGACCCCACTAATCTGTATATTTCCAATTTGCCGCTGTCGATGGATGAGCAGGAGCTGGAGACCATGCTGAAGCCCTTTGGCCAGGTCGTCTCCACACGCATACTGCGCGATGCTAATGGTGCGAGCAGAGGGGTTGGATTTGCGAGGTGAGGCTTTCTCTGGGTCCTGGTTGAATGTTTGAGGCTCAGCGGTTTGACTCTGGTTGTGGTTTGCATTTACAGTGACATTTAGTATATTTGCACCAAACGCACCCAAAAATGTGCTGATTCAGCTTTGGAATGGGGTGAGGTGAAAACTGACTCCAGTTAGAGTGAACACTCCTTTCCAACTGCCTCATAGCTCATCTCTGACGTGCACACTCACTGCAGGTGTGTTCACTGTGTGTGTGTGTGTGTGTGTGTGTGTGTGTGTGTGTGTGTGTGTGTGAGAATGAGTTAGCAGCCAGGATAATACAGTATGTACAGCTGCAGTATGTTCTTTTACTTCACATGCACCTGTCTCAATGTGTGAAGGAGTGTAATTGTATTTATATCTTGGCGGGGAACAAATTTTGTAGGGACATTTAGCTGGCTCCTGTGTGGAAAACGGAATTTGTTTGTTTTAGCTTTTATTTCTAAAGCTAAAAGTGCCCACCTGATTCCTTTGGATTACTGGGGTGAAGGTTAGGGTGAAATTTAGATGTAGTGGAGCATTATTGCATTTATTAACTGTATTAATAATTATATCATTGGGAGGTCTTCATAAGGATAATAAGACAGATGTGTGTGTATATTTATGTGTACTATTCTATTCTGTATTATAAGCTTAAAACAAAAAAAAGCCTTGTAATATTTCACTTTATGTGTAATGTATCTAGAATATATTAAAGTTCCACTTTTTGAAAGAAATTACAGGAAAAAATGAACTTTTTCACGATATTCAAATTTTTTGAGATGCACCTGCATGTGTGTGAGATATAAACGATCTTAGTGAGTTTTGATTCTTCTGTTTTTGTAGGATGGAGTCCACAGAAAAATGTGATGCTGTAATTTCTCACTTCAATGGAAAGTTTCTCAAGATGCCAGCCGGAGTCATGGGTAAGACAGAACTGTCTGTGTGTCTATGCATGTGCAGCTGTGTGTGTGCGTGTGTGTATGTGCATGTATGTGCTTAAATTCGTTTATATATTGTGCTTGGTTGTTCATTAAGACACAGCACGTTTCTAGCTGATTTCTGCTAGAGCAGATTCGTTCTCTATTCATTTGCCTGTAGTCATCCTGAGCTTTCAGCCATGGAGCCGTGCACAGCACAGATCAAACAAATGTGCACTTAGATTGAAGCAAGCACACAGAATCGTGATAGGCTTTGCTGTTACTATAGGCTTAATGCAGGAATAAGTGCTTATTGATTAGTGAATGCAGTTTGTGGCTAATGTTGAACATAGTGTGGAGGTTATCTCTTCTCCCTCACCCTGCCCTTTACAGTCTTTCTCATGCTCTTTCTCTCTCTCTCTCTCTCTCTCTCTCTCTCTCTCTCTCTCTCTCTCTCTCTCTCTCTCTCTGTGTGTATGTGTGTGTGTGTGTGTGTGTGTGTGTGTGTGTGTGTGTGTGTGTGTGAATAGTACAGGGGGCTCCAGTATGTCCAGTTCTGATGTTCACTGCTCTCCCTCACTAAGCTTTGTAATTGGATTATTAGACTGAAATGGTCTCCACTGCTCATGTTGCCTTGCTGAAAAGGGAGGATGAGGGAAAGGGGGATTATGGGAAGGCAACTGCCATGTTAGATGTCTATATTTTTAATATAATGGGAGGAAAAAAGTTTTGAGTGGGCATTCTGAATAGAGGGAAGCATGATGGTGCAATGGTTAGCTTTGCCACCTCACAGCTCCTGACCCTGAGCGTGGGTTACTGTCTGTGATGAAACTCACATGTTCTCCCCATGTCCGTGTGGGTTCCTCCTGGTTCTCCGCTTTCCTCCCTCCTCCCAAAGCATGTCAGTATGTGGACTGGTTACTCTAAAATTACCCCTAGGTGTGACATGCATGTGAAATGCGCATGGCGCGCTCCATCCCACCACTTACTTAGAGTTGCTTGGATAGGCTCTGGAGCCACTGATCCCATGACCAGGATAAAGTGATTACTACAGATGAATAAATGGATGCATTTGGAATAGAAGAGAGCTTATAGTCATAGTTATAGTAAATTATAGTCATAGCAGGCAAAAGACTAGAGACAATTGTGTTCTGTTTTTAATATCCATGTATCTCTTTTGCTGTAGCTCCCACTGAGCCACTCCTGTGCAAGTTTGCAGATGGAGGGCAGAAAAAACGACAGAGCCAAAATAAATATGTACCTAATGGACGAGCATGGGCCAGAGAGGGAGAAGCCAGACTTGTAAGTTCTGGAAGTGTGTGTGTGTGTGCGCGCACCATGAGAAGCCATGTTTTTAATCCATTTAACAAATATTTTAAGAGGGTATGCTAAAACCATCTATAGTGTCATTTTTCAGTTCTGTATACATTGTATTGCATGCATCATGAAGCAGTGAGTGTGTTTGACATGCTGGTATGTGAGTACGCATATAAAGGCGATGTGTACAGTGTATGTATATGTGTGTGTGTATATATATATATATATATATATATATATATATATATATATATATATATATATATATATATATATTTGTGTGCAGATAACAGACGGAGAAACAGAAAGAGATTGTGTGGGAGTAAAGTAGAAGGCTGTAAAATGCTGACTGGAATAAGAATCACAGTCATGGCAAAATATTCATGAGCTTCTTTCTGTCTCTCTATCTTTGTCTCCTTTTTCTCAGGCCGGAATGACGCTCACATACGACCCCACTGCTGCAGCTATGCAGAACGGGTACGTGACAGCCGCAAACCCTTTTCACCTCTCGCATCTACTTGACTAATGGACACGCTGCCAACAAAGTCTCTCATTCTGCCTGTTTTCTTCACTCTGTCTATCTCTGCAGGTTCTATCCTCCTTACAGCATCACCAACCGAATGATCGCCCAACCTGCCATGTCACCCTACATCTCCCCCGTGTCCACATACCCGGCATGTATCGATCCAGTTTGGGATAAACTCTGAAGAATTGGTCCTATTTTCATATTTGTGGACTTTCTAGCAACGTTCATAGAAGTTGAGCTAATGATTGATAAGCTGAGGGCAGTTTCATTTAGACATGGCGTCTCTTCGAGGCTTTCTATCCTGCCCTTTTGAAAATCCAAATTAAAAAACCTAATGGATAAGTCCAAATTTTGGGTTCTAAAAAGCCAAAATAACGCAAAAAAATCGTTTCTTTTGCTTGGCTGATATGGAAAAGTTAGTCTGTTGATAATAACCAGATGAATAAAAATGAAATAAATGTTGACATTGTTGCACTAAATTTTAGAAATCTAAACAGAAGCATCACACTCGTACTGTTTAAACAGACAAATAAAATTCTCGACTTTATTAATGGAAGCAACATCATACATGACCACAACCCTGACCAGGATAAAGCAGTTACTGAAGAAAAATAAACTGAATGAACGAAACATCAAATCTCTTTATCACACTGCTGTTTTAGTGCTCTATTCTTTTAATATACAAGCAGAAACTTTGGGTATTGTAGTCTTTTCTGTCATCTTCAAGATTTTTGCCTGACCTTTTGTCAACTTTTCAGAAATTCATTTTAAAATCAACTGTTCAAATGAAACCCTAACTGTGTTTCCCTTATTTTAGGTTTAGAAACACTTTTACACTTTACTTTTTAAAAAAAAAAAAAATTATTTAGCTCTTTCTATTTGAAAGACGCAGTAACGAAATGGAAAAACTAGCCACTGTTCAGTGAAGAGTTCATTTTCACGTCAGCACGTCCTGAGATGGTATGGATGCAATAAGATGAAAATTCTGAACCAAAGCCAATTACTGATATTTCCACGTTTCTGTTGACGATAATGATACTCGTGTTAATCTGACTGTAATTGTAATAGGGTTAATGTGGTTAATTAAGTGTTATGTGGCTTGTAGAATAGTTGAAAGTGACTTAGCAGACCTGATACAAAAACAGATGTTTTCTGTTCACGATTTAATTTTTGTACAAAAAAAAGGCATTTCATGTTTAACAGGGTCTGCTCGTGCATAGTGTAAGCTAATTAACGCATAATTATGCAGGAAATTATCTGAAAATAGCAGTGTACACCACCTACTATGGTGTATCCATAAAAAAAAATACACTTCATTATCAATAATTGTTGGGTATGCTTACTTTGATTTTAGAACTTCTTTTTTATTTATTTATTTTTTGCTTCTTATGATTATTATACTTATAATAGTCACTTGGAATAGTCCTCACACATTCACACTCATGCACGTCTGTGTATGTATCATTGTGTTAGCTGTGCACATACACTTAACATTTAAGAGGAAGTATCTCACCACTCGGAAGAGCAAGGGTGTGAAACCTGCAGAATCTCTCTCTCTCTCTAACTTATTCTCTCTTTCTGTATTTTCGTGTGTGTGTGTGATGTTTTAGGTGCAAACACCATCCTGGGTCACCCACCAGCCCTACATTATGCAGCATCCGGTAAGACTGCACTGAAAACTGATTCATGTTGTTGAAACGTTAGGACTATAAAGAACTATGGTAGCTAATTAAGATTCTATACACGTACATGCAAAGAGGGCCAAAAAAATCTGAGACCACACTGAAAATATGGGATTCTAACCACCCCCTCCCCCCCGCGCCCCCTGCTTTTTTATTTTTTTTTTTTATTGAACAAAAGCATATGCTCAATATCTTGCATATTCAGTATTCAAGGTTTAGTACCATTTTTAGGTCACTATTTAGATCTAAGCAAATTTATGATATTGACTGTTAGTACTGCTTAATACAAAAGATCAGATTTTCCTTGAGGCTTTAGGTGACTTGATGGATTTGACCTACCACTTGTGGTGTCCATGCCAGCTCAAGTGCCTGCGATTAAAGCAAAATGGGGAACATTTGTACCAAATACTAAGCAATTCTATAGTAAGAATATATATATATATATATATATATATATATATATATATATATATATATATATATATATATATATATATATATATATATATATATAGATAGATAGATAGATAGATAGATATACATATAGATATAGATATAGATAGATAGATAGAGATGTATAGAGATACAATAGGATTGTACTTTTCACTCAAGTTATTTGATGATGATAATTTTTTAAGGAAAATGTTTAGACAGAAAAGAAGACACTATTTAAGAAAACTGTTTGAAATAATATTGTCTTGCAAATCAGCTCTACAAGGTTCCCATTTGTATATTTAACACTGCATTTGTTATGCATTCCATCTAGCCATTTTGCACATTTTCACTAAGCGTGCCAATAAGATATAGATAGCATATATCTCATTACAAGCTCTAGGCCTCACAGAGCCATAAAGGGAAGTCTTTCTGCTTTTTTTTGTGGCAGAACTGGTGAGGGTGGGGTTTATCACTGACAAAGGGAGGACAGCTGATGTACAATGAATGACTGAAATGCGATATAGTCAGTGGAAAAAAGGAATCAGACTAGTGGTTGCTGTAGTGTATTTTTAGAGCCACCTCTAACACACTAGGCAATCCTTTATGGGCAGTCTGAATATTCGGCGTGTCTTGTTCTGTCATTGCGTGATGTCACTCTTGCCGTTTGGTTCCCTTGCAGGGAGCTGTAATATCGCCCTCTATGGATCCCTCCATGTCTCTACAGCCAACATCGATGATGAGCCCCCTCACTCAGCAGATGAGCCACCTCTCTCTGGGCAGTACAGGAGCGGTGAGGGAACACACACACACACACACACACACACACACATACACACACATACACATACACACACATACACACAAACACAAACAAACCCTAGCCATCCAGTCCACACATACGTAATGACTAGACCACTAAAAACATGTGCACACACAGACACACACACATAAGCATAAGTTTAAATGGTCACATGATATAAAAAGGAAGTGTGAAGCCAGGCAGAAACTGTGAGCCATTTTAAACTTAAATAAAAAGATTTTAAAAATGACTGTTCAATAATTATTCCTTGCATACATCAAACTAAATAAATTAAGTCCAAACTGCATATGAGAATTTGTGTTTATAACACTGTTATTCTGTAATTATATTTGATTGCTCACATGAGTTACTACAACTCACTAGTGTTATTTGCTTAAGGTGTGTCATGTGGTTTTACTAGTCACGCTTACATTCTTTGCATCTTTTCTTTCTCTCTGTGTGTGTGTGTGTGTGTGTGTGTGTGCGTGCGCGTTCCAGTTCATGCCGGCTAATGCAGCATTACAGGGCGCATACATCCCTCAGTACACTCCCATGCAGCCTGCTGCAGTGGAGGTTAGTAGAAGCATACTTTTACACACACACTTTTCACGTGCATTATTATTATAAAATACCCAAGTGTGTTTTAGTCACATGGCCATGACTGATTTTTATTTTCATTCCCAGGAGAATAGCTCACAGTCTCAGGTGGAATCAAGTGGGGATCATTCTCCCTACGCCTACCAACAAACCAAGTGATGAAGAGGTATGAGTTACAGTACGACGAATTTAAACCTCAGGTCTAATAAAACATTGACTATAATATTCTACATTACTCAGACATTACTCAACCTCTGCTCTTAGATTCTCCTAATCTGAAAAAGGTTCCAAGTTATTCAGACTGCTCTCTGTTTTATTCAGAAGCTTTTACTCTTTGCCATGTGCCACTTTTGTAATCATTCAGTTTAGTGGATGATACCTGCATGGTGTTGTTGTGCTTGATGTAAAAGATCTGTGTGTGATTGGGTGTGTTACTCTGGTTCAGGTTCCTCAGCACTCAGGAGACTGAGAGGAGCGACAGCTTCAACAATCATGCTTCCTCTGTTGGACTAAGCTCAACCGTCGACTGACGTTTGAAACGATGAGTTTTCTCTGTTTTTAAAAACAACTACCCAGACTATTTTTGGTATAAGTTCTATGAGGTGCAAATAAAAATCTTGATTTCATCAGAGGATGCTAGCTATCTAAGAAGAACATGAAAATGGAAAAAAAAAAGTTTTATTTTAATTAAAAAAAGAGCATTTATTTTTACCAAGGAATTGTCACATGGGTGCAAGACCTCAAAGGATCATGTGACTAGATGTACATGGTAGCAGGTGTTCATTGTTGATATTTTTTATGATTTCAGTTGTGTGTGGGTGTGTGAGATTTTTAATTTTTTTTCTCCATTTTTTTTTCCTTTTTACTGAACTAGTTGTGTTGATTGAAGAGATTTATTAGCCGGACATCCTGAGAAAGACATTTTTGTGCTTGCAGTGTGTGTTGCAATGGTGAAGTGTTACATGTGTCCTCTTGTACAGTGTGTTCTCTCCAGTTGATCTAGAATGATCTTTCTCTTTCTCTCCATACTATTTGCCTTAAGTTCGTTCCATACAGCTGTACATGTAGCCTCTAACTGAGGCTCAGCCGGAGAAAGAGACGTTCAGCTATGGCCTTGTAAATCAGCTGAATAGGGCTTTTCTTAGGATCTAGCTAATGAAATTTGGTTTGCCTCGTTTAAGTGTTTTGCTTTTTACTGATCTCCATAGTGCTTTTTTAGAATAGAAACCATGCTGAGTGATGAAAAATGTTGATTTAAGTTTAAATACGATGTACTGTTTTTGTAATCAGAGCGACAACGCCTCTGGTTGGTTGAATGTGGTAGAATCACATTTCACATTTTAAAAATGCCTTTTAGAAAAGAAAAAAATCTTGCTGTTGTAGTTTAGCTGCGGGGAAAGTGGTGTGACCAAGTCTTTTATTTTTACTTTTTTTTGGGGGGGGGGATTTTTGTTTCGCAGTTTTAACGTGCTTTTATGACCATGTACAGATGAACTAAGCCTTCCATGGCAACTTTAAGCAAGAATTAAGTGGAGGTTTTGAGATGTAGATTGATTTTCTGTAGATTTTAGTCTGCCTAGCTCTTTTTAAGGAAGCAAACAGAACTTGGCACTTTCAAGTTTACTTCACCAAAGACAGTGAGCTAGCAAGCAGAGATCAAATAATGAGTACAACGTCATTTCCTCCCTACGCAGGATAGGCTTTTTAATGGACTGGACTGCAATTTTAAGAATGTGCCTTCTTTGTATATATGCATCCGGTTGTCTTTAGTTGTTGTCTAGGTTTGGACACATGCAAGAAGGAAGATTTGGATCCGACAAGTGCCACATACATCACTACAGAGCACACGAAACTGAAATATGAAACTAGAACATGGAAAAGGAGAAGTTTGAAACTATGAACTGATCAGCACAGTGGTTATCTGCTATGCTTTTGTTCAGCAGGAGAATGCCTTTTTTTTTTCCCTCCCAATTTACAATAGGTTTTTGTTTTGGCTTTAGTAGGTTGTCTTCCAAAAGACTGTTTTTTGAACTGGTGGTCCTATTGACCAATTATCTACCTCAGATTTGCGTTCTCCTCTGTTTCGATTGGCCGGGCTAGCAGGTTCAGCCCCGCCCCTCCAGACCAAATGGCTAGCTCTGGAGCTGCCCACATCTACACTTGTTTTCTTTCAGGTTGTTTTTAAATGCTTTGGGGGTTTTTTTGTTTTGTTTTGTTTTTTTTTCCTTCAACAAATCTTTTTTTTTTTAATGCTAATGTTATTGTTATGAGGACAGATGTGTGTCGAACGTGATTTAATCTTGTCTAGACATTCAGTTTCATAGTTTCAAAGGCAAAAACACTGCTGCTTAATCACAGGATGTTTTGGTGGTCGGCCATGACAAAGAGATGAACGAAAGAAGGAGAAAAATAAAGAGGAACAAATCTAAACTGAAGGTTGTGGTATTCCTCGGATCTGTTCCTGAAACTTTGCCGCTGTTCAGTCCCAATCCAGACTTTTAGCAGCACAACCCTCACACTGCTGGAATGAGTCTGTGTGTGAGTCTGTGTGTGAGTCTGTGTGTGAGTCTGTGTGTGAGTCTGTGTGTGAGTCTGTGTGTAGCAGGAGCTCGTGTGTGTGTGGGCGATTCTGCCAGTTAACACCTGAAACAAGTGCCAATGTTTAGCTGGATGAACGAGTGGGAGACTGCATACAGAAAGAGTCGCTAATGAACATGAAACATCATATACTAGACAGCCATTAAGTTATGGAAAAAGTAATAATTTATGAACAGAGAACTTTGTACAGACTGTTTGAAGAAATAAAAAAGTTTTTTTCATAGAGATATCTATATGAGAGTTATTTTTATTTTATTTTACTTTGTTTTTATTTTACATGTGCTACAAAATTGCCAGTGGTAACTTGTCCGGTTAAAGAGAAATCTTCCTCTGTAAATTTTTTGGTAGTGTTTGTCAAAGCCATTTTTTTTTTTGTCTAGATTGTTCTTTACATTGTTTTTGTCCATTCTTGGATTTTTTTTTTAAATAAAAATTTAAATTGGTTTGTGTAGACTTTCTATCTTTTTATGGTTGAAGTAGAGGAAATACAGTGCTTTCCAGAAATATCAGCATCCTTCATAAAACAAAAATTATAAACATTATAAAGAATATATACATTATTATAATAATAATAATAATAATATAATACATACAATATATATATATTATAATATACATTAGAAAAAATACTCAAACACTGGTATAAACGTTAGTAGATACAATGTTAATTCTTTCATTTCCGCTATAAACTGAAAACGTGTGTGAGATGACTGAGATGATAGATCAGAAAAAGGAAGAAACTGCTGGTGTACTAACAACCAGACATCAAAAAGGTCAGCCAAGGAAAACAACAGCAGTTGATGAAAGAAACCTTATGAGAGATATCAAACAGTGATCTCCCAAACAACCTGCACAAGGCAGAGATGCAGTATCACAACCATTGTTTGAAGAAGAACAGAAATATAGAGGTCATACAACAAGATGCAAACCACGCATCAGCAGTAAGAATGCCAGAATGTAATTCCCATAGAAATATAGAAATGAGCCAACAGTTCTGGAACCAAGTTTAACTTCTAACAAAGTGATGGAAAGGCCAAAGTGTGGAGAAAGAAAGGATCTGCTCATGATCCAAAACATACGAGCTCATCGGTCAAGCATGGTGGAGGTAGTGTCATGGCTTGGGCTTGCATGGCTGTTTCTGGAATAGGCTCATAATTTTTTATTGAAAATGTCATTCATAATGGTAGCAGCAGAATGAATTCAGGAGTCTACAGAAACATTCTGTCTGCCAATTTACAGAGAAATGCATCCAGTCTTATTGGGAGGTTATCATACATCAAGGCAATGACCCAAAACACACTGCCAACACAACAAACTTCATCAGGGGGAAAAAGTGAAAGGTTTTAGACTGGCCATCATCAGACCTTAAATACTCAATTGAGCATGCATTTCACCTCCTGAAGAGGAAACTGAAGGGAGAACATCCCCCATCCCCCAAACAAACAACTGGAAGAAGCTGTGGTAAAAGCCTGGAAAAACATCACAAAAGAAGAATGCAACAATATAGTGATGTCAGTGGATCACTACCTTCATCCAGTTTAAGCAAGCATGGGATGGGCAACCAAATATTAAGTGTTATTTACTTTAATTTACTTTAAGACTATCTGTTCATATACTTTTGCTCAACTAAAAATTGGGTGGTCTTACACCAAAGGTGCCATGTTCTAAGTTGTTTAACACATCTAGATGTATATATCAGGAAATTAAATCTGAAATTCTGATCTATCGTCTCATATTCATATTTTGATCTCAAACAAAATGTCTTCAGTGTATAGCAAAAACCAAAGGTCTGGCTTTGCTATACCAAAAAAGTTTCTCAGGTCTAAAACAGTTGTAAATTTGCCAGGAATTGAAAGGTGAAAGAAAGTTAAAAGATCACAGTAGGCTTGCTGCGATAGTCGGTGTTACCGGTGTTACATGGTGTTACATGGTGTTCAGGTCACACACCGCTTACATCACTTGCCCACTGCAGCATCGCCCCACCATTGTTTTGCCTTTTTATACTAATAAAACCGTTTAGTTCAGTTACAGAGCGGACGCTACTATTAAAAACTGAACGTGTCTGCTCAATTCAGCATGAACCGAATGAGTCAGAGTCGCAGCACAGATCAGAAGGAGTCAGATTTCATTTAGCACGAGTGAGAGTGAGGCGAGCTGACTGACAAGATGATGGCGGAAGATTTGGTTCTATGTTTAATATAAGCAAGTTTGTCGTTGTACTGTTTTGTAGTTGTGTTTTTCATTAAGAATAATAATGAACCCACCATTTAAGCAATTCCTGCCCCCGAATTGCCGCTAATTGGAAGGCGAAAGTGAAATGCGCACTGCCGCATGGGGGAAATTAAATGGCATAAACATGTTTGGTGACAAAAGGGGCCAGCATATTTTGAAACCTGATAGACCACTGTAAACTATAGTGGTAGAACAGTGATGCTTTGGGCTTGTTTTGTGGCAGGTGGTTCAGGGGCTCTTATTCAGGGCATCATGAATTCTGTTAGGTATTATTTCAGCCGAAAACTTGCTTACCTCTGCCAGGAGATAGAGTCTTGGCCATAGAGTTTTCAACAAGATGATGAGCCAAACATACTCCTAATCTATACAGAATGGTTAAAGAAACACAAAATCATTTCAGTCTCCTGATTGGAAACCTACGGGAAACCTGTGGTCTGATTTAAAGAACTCTACATGCATATGTATAAACAAGTTCAAAATGTCCTGCATGGAGGAGTCAGCCAAGATCTCTCTACAAGTGTTTCCAACATTATGAGACATTACAGGGGGAAAAAGTTGAAATAAAACTATATAGTGTCTCTGTAAAATAGCATGTGTCGCAGGTGTTATTTTTTTATTTTCAATTTGCACGAGTCAGAACGTGTCTATTAAAAACCATTATGGTGGTTTCGGTTTCAAACAGAAAAAATAGTATGCACAGTTTTAACTAGTAATGCTGACGTTGCCTTTTCCCACTGTTCTTGCCATGAGAAATGCTCACTGCAAGTGTATTTGTTGGCACAGGAGAACATTACATCTACTTTTGGAATACATTGTTTTTAAGTGAAAATTTCTAGACTGCAGATTTATAAGGATTTATATCTGATGGGAAAATTGGGGCAGGGCCTATTAGCAGATGGGCCTGACAAAGATCTGGAGCTGTTAGGGGGCATGTGTGTGTGTGTGTGTGTGTGTGTGTGTGTGTGTGTGTGTGTGTGTGTGTGTGTGTGTGTGTGTGAGTGTGTCTAGTGGTGTTACGCCACCCTACAGGAGGCCTAGAGGGCCAGACTGAAATTCAGACTGCAGCTGTCTGCTCTCAACCACCTGCCAAGCCCTGCAAACTCGACACACTGTCCAAATGACATCATTCTAACATTAAAACTCAACAAAATGCTGACCAGAATGACGATTACAGCAGAGATATAAAGGGTGTGAGTGAGAATAATGAGACATGGGCTCATGGCACTGTGAACTGAAACTTGTTCATTTTTATGGTGGGTGGAACAATATGAACCAAAATACTTCATGAACAATTTTTGGCTGGTTTTATTTTATTTATTTTATTTTTTTTTTTACAATTTTTTTGCTGAAACACATTCTTGTTACAGATGTTAACTATCATGCTCCCACGTTTAACTCCTCATCCTCTCCCGCTCAGAACATACAATGAATGTACTGTCGTTTTGCTTTGTTTTATTTTAATACTCACTTGCTTTTGCCGTTTCAGATTTCACATGTTTGTGAGATACAAGTATCAGTGTTTGGACAGTCAATTATTCATTGGTCATCAGGCAATTAGAGTACAAATCATAGTCTGCATATCTGATTCACTCATAGTAGTAGTAATAGTACTAGTAGTAGATTTAAAATAAATAAGCTAGTGACAAAGATGTGATAGAGAATGGTGTTGGACTGTGAGACTGTAGTGAAGTCAGTCAAAAATGATCAGCCATGGGATACTGAGAAAACTGCATCTCAGAGCACTTTTAACTTAGTACACCATTCTTGCTTACGTCTCCTTATAAGTGTGCTCTGAATTACAATGTGTTACTGAACACCATGTCTTGAGTCAAGCTAAATCATTTCTTTATTTGAAATCGCCACTAAGCTCATACTAAAGATTTTCCCTGCTGTTTTATATGAGCTGTGAAAGCCGTCGGCCACTTTGGCACACTTTGGGGATGTCTGGAGCAGTAAGAAGCCACAGAGGCTGTGTGGCTGGCTGAGACTGGGTGTAGTTTTAGTGAAGAAGTCACCGAGGTCTTTTGTGTGGAACAGTGGGGTACACTCACACCCCACAGTTTGTTTGTTTAAAATTCAGTGGGACACACATGCACACACACTCCACAGGGTGTGCACTGAGATCTGCTCAACTCTTTCTTCTCGCCTCCAGTCTGCAGTCTCTCACTTCTCTCTCACTTTCTCAAGGCTTTCTCACTCGACTGCATCCATAGGATGTTGTTAGATGATAATCAAACCATGCCAGAACATACTTGGAACAATTTCTGAGAAATACAGTGTTGTCCGTAGTCACAGACATTCTGCTGTTTGGGACAAAGTATTTTGGAAAGGCAGTAAACACACCCTTTATAGAGTACACTTCCTAAGGGATAGCAATATGGTTATACTCCACTTCAAGGTAGATGGATAGTTGTGAAGCTCACTGTATTTATTTTCTCACTTCTTTTCACTGCTGTTACAAACATTCATCAGGAGTCACTTAGCATTCGAAATCCCCTACTTCCTGCTCAAGTTAAGAGCATTAAAGGCGACACCTAATGGCTGTTTAAGGAAAAATCAATCTCTAAAGTGTGTTTCCAAATGGGTCAAGGTCAAGTTGACAATTGATCACGCACAGGTGATTTTTCTGTTTGAAACTAAATAGTTCGTCTCAGCTCACCAGATATGTGACGTTCTGCTTTTTCAGGTGTGTTACAAGAGACAAATCAATATTCTGGACCTCCAGACACTTCAGATTGTATATAAGGTGGACAGTGTGCTGCCACTGCTCCCAACCAATGTGCCATTTTTAAGCCAAACATTATCTAAATTGAAAATTGCTATCTTCTTCTCTTGTATTTATGAAAACGAGTCAGAGCATGACCAGTACGGTCTTAGAACAAGTAACGCATGTACACTTGAAAATATCTAGAAATAGTAGAAATATCTCGCTTTCTCTTTCTTCACCAACAAGGTTTGTTTGTTAGGCATTAAATTTTTCTCTATAGTGTTTGTTGCTTCTTTCCTTATGCAGTTTGGTCTTAGATCATGTAGCGCACGTGCAGTACGGACTTAGATCATATAGCGCACGCGCCGTACAGTCTTAGATCATGTAGAGCACGCGCAGTACGGGCTTAGATCATGTAGCGCACGCGCAGTACGGTTTTAGAACATGTAGAGCACGCGCAGTATGGTCTTAGAACCGTGTTAGAACTGAGAACAGCACTTAGAACTTAGTGACAGGTACACAATACTGTAAAAACAGCACCGTCTTTCGGATGAGATGTTAAACTGAGGTCCGGACTCTCTGTGGTCATTAAAAATCCCAGGACACTTATCGTAAAAGAGTAGGAGTATACCCCGGTGTCCTGGTGAAATTCCCCCATTGGCCCTTCTCTATCATGGCCCCCTAATAATCCCCATCTCTGAATTGGCTACATCACTCTCTCCTCTCCACTACTAGCTGGTGTGTGGTGGGCGTTCTGGCGCACTATGGCTGCCGTTGCATCATCCAGGTGGATGCTACACACTAGGGGTGGTTGAGAAGAAACCCCCCCCCCACACACACACACACACTATGTAAAGCACTTCGAGTGTCTAGAAAAACGCTATATAAATCGAAGCTATTATTATTATTATTATTATTATTATTATATTGTTATTATTATTATTTTGGGTTCAAGCCCCAGCACTGCCAGGCTCTGGGTTGCTGATCGGAAGGTCGGGGGTTAAGACCCCAGCACTGCCAAGCTGCCACTGTTGGGCCCTTGAGCAAGGCAGTACGGTCTTAGATCATGTAAAGCATGCCAAGCATGGTCTTAGAACATGTAAAGCATGCGAAGCACGATCTTAGATCATGTAGAGCCTATGCAGTACGGTCTTAGATCATGTAAAGCATGCACAGTATGGTCTTAGATCATGTAAAACATGCACGGTCTTAGAAAATGTAGAACGCTTAAGGTTTCTTCAGGGGTGACACGGTGGTATAATGGGTAGCATTGCCATGTGATATCTCCTGGGTGTCCAGTTCAGTTCTGAGCTTGGGTTTCTGTCTGTTTGGGTAGTCAATTCCACTATTCTCTCTGCAGTGACACCTACACTCAACTTCTACACTCTAATATGTAGCATCAGTAAAGATTCTTCAGTTTGTATAGATCCCAGGGATTTCCTTTTGAGAAAACCTTAAGTAGAACCTTTTTAGAAGCCAGAACTGTTGACCCTCCAAAGTAGTACTATCATTACTACTACTACTACTACTACTAATAATAATAATAATAATAATAATAATAACAATAAGTTGCTCTTTATAATAACTTTCATTAATACATCAATATTAGATAGCTTCCACTAGTTTTGGTACTGCAGAAAGGTTTATATCTGCTGAATGCATGACTTTCACACTTTAACAATGACTATCATTTCTTTTAAACAGCATGCCTTAAACTGTTTTATTATACTTATGCCACAGCACTATTATTATTATTATTATTATTATTATTATTATTATTATTATTAAAGAATGACAGGTCATGTGTCATTTTTATCAATTTATAGTTATGGTTAATGTTGTGGAACCTCCATCAAACAGGTTAGTTCCTCTGACTGATATAGAGCACTGACACTGGAGACTCCTTCCAAACATCCTAAATAAACGTCTCCTCACAGATATCTTTACAATATCAACGAGTGCACTGTTTTTATTCTGCTTATGTGGATTCCTGCCATACAAGTCCCTGTTGTTACTATAGTTTGAAATGACCTTTTTTGAGGAACAAGCATGATTATATCAACTTGATCTGCCATTCAGCAAATCTGAGTCACTCTGTTATGGAAAATTAATCAGCACCTTCTGACTGGCTGTTGGTGTCATTATCGGCAATTATTCTGTAACAATTAATCAAATCAAACCACTTAGAGACAAGCGTGAGTAAACAAGTCAGCCAGAAGCGGATCGGGCCAGTCTGGTTGTGTGTGTGTGTGTGTGTGTGTGTGTGTGCGCGCGCGCTCGTCTGCGTGTTTGTGTATGTGTGCGTGTGTGCGTGCGCGCGCTTGCCTCACTCCAACTTCCTCACTGCAGCCATGATTTCTGTTCTGCACTGATAAGTATGGCGTCCAGAGTCTGTAACATTTTATCGCTTGTGAGCTTTATTTCGATTTTACTACGCTACTGCGCTCGCGCTCAGGCTAATGGCGGTAAGTAGCAATGTCTCACTCCCGTTTTGTTTAACAACAAGGTTTGTTTGTTAAGCATGAGCGTTTCAGTGTAGTGTTATTTATTGCTTCTTGGCTGCAGTCGAGGCGCTAAAAAAGTTGCGTTAATCCAAAAACTCCTTCGATGACAGCGCTACTAGAGGGTTTTTAAAACGTAGCATTGTTTGTAGCTCATAAACTCACGGTGCACGATGACAGCACAATGCCTTTAGCCTTTATGTGTGTTTTGTTAGTCTCCTCTTGTTGACAATTTAAAAAATAATAATAATTTCCTGAATCAAGCAGATTCGTGCTTGTCACGAGTTATGACGACTAATCTGGAAGGTTCCGTGTAGTGTACTTAAAACGAAGCAGGACGCACAGTACAGTATCCTTGATACACTGTTAGTATGGTAGTATATTTTTTGCACATATATTTATAATATCCACTGACTGACCACTTTGTTAGGAAGGCCAGGATAATACTGGTTAAGACCTCTGTTGGCTCTCAGAACAGCCTCAAATCTTCATGGCATGGATTTCACATATATGGTGTTAGAAACATTCCTCTGAGAATCTGGTCCATGTCGACATGATTGTGTCACATAATTGCTGCAGATTGGTCAGCTGGACATCCATGCTGCGAATCCCTAATACTACATTCCAAAGGTGCACTACTGGATTTAGATCTGGTGACTGGGGAGGCCAGTGAAGTATCCTAAACTCATTTTGAGATGACCATGCCATGAGACAATACTTTGAGACATGGTGCCTTAGTGTGCTGCAAAGTAACCATTATAAGATGGGTAAATTTTGATCATAAAAGGATAGTCTGATTGCATTCAGGTGATGTTTGATTGGTATTAAGAGGCCCAATCAGTCGCTCCAGGATTTTTGCAATTGCAAATTTTGCAATTAATGCAAAATCAAGCAAACTCCGCAATATTCGGAGGAGCTTGCAATTTTAAAAAAATTACCACAGATTTGGGCCAAGATGCGTCATGTGATGTCATCGCAACTCGCATTCAGCCAAAGTCCTCTTTGATTCATGTGCGTCGAACAGGAGTACAGTTAAATAGTCTCACTTCATCACTGCGAAACACTGCAATTTTACCAGTTCAAGTAGTTTTAACACAAAAAACACTCTCAAATTTTGTAAAAAGCCGCAGCAAAATCGAGCATTTTTGTTCACAGCAATCACAAAAAAACCTCTGTGAAATCCTGTATGGACTGGTCAATATGTGCCAAGAAAACCTTCCCCACACCATTGCACCACCATCACCAGCCTGAACTGTTGACACAAGGCAGCTTGGGTCCATAGACTCTGTGCCCTCTGTAGCCTCAAATTTTTTTACTTTTTGAGGCTGACAGGAATGAAACCTGATGTAGCCCATCTCCCTCAAGGTTTTACGTGCTTTCTGATATGCTCTTCTGTTTACCACATGGTTCTAATGAGTAGTTGTTCAGCATGAACCAGTCTGGTCATTCCCCTCTGACCTCTCCGATTAACAAGGTGTCTCTGCCCACGGAATGGCCACTCACTGGATGGTTGTTTTTTGTGTTTTTTTTCTTTCTTCTAGAGACTGCTGTATGTAGAAAATCTCAGCATGTGCATGTTGTTGTCTAATCATTTGGCAAGAGCACAACGCACAAAATCGTGCAGATACAGGACAAAGGCTTCAGTTAAAGTTCACATCAAACATCAGAATGAGGAAACTGTGATCACAGTGACTTTGACTGTGTTTGGTGAGGGGCTGTTTTGGTTTGAGTAGGAAACAGCTGGTCTCCTGGGATTTTCATGCACAGCAATCTCAAAAGTTTACACAGAATGGTGCAAAAGCACATTCAGCAAGCAGCAGATCTGCAGGCGGAAATGCAACTGTCCGGTTTCTGTGAACCAGTGCCCTCTGTAGCCCCAGATTCCTGTATAAAGCAATGAGAGTATTTGTATCTGTTTAGTGCTCAAAGTATTCATATTTGTAGGCCCAATCCAGAATACATTTTTAAAATTACATATTAAATATTTAATATGTCCTGGGAAGCACTGAAAAAACACTGACATTCTGTATTTGTATACATTTATAAGACATTATATGTTCAGTCAGACATAATGTGTTCATATTCAGTTATGTCTCTTATATCCTTATACATAATTTTCCCTCCAACTTCTGTGATCAACATTAAAGAATCAGCATTATTCTCCAAAGTATTTCTATAATCATAATCTGATATCAGACTGCAATTTCTGTTGGTTTCCTGGCTGCAGAGACCTTACTCAAAAATACTCTCACTATCTAAATGTGTTTACAGTTTGCCCAGCTGATGTACGGACATGGGTGCCCTTTGGCCAGAGTTGCTATCACTTTGTCCATGGAGAAGAGGATTTGGCCAAAAGTTACACCATAGAGAAAGCTAAAGATATGTGCCAAGGCTTTGGTACGAGTCTTTGGCTTTTCTGCATACTGTTTATAAGTAGGTGATAAATATGAACTCCTAACCACCCATTCTCTCCATAATTTCTTCATCAGCCCTTCTGACGGTGCGCAGTGCTGCAGTTAATGACTTCATCGTTCAGTACAGTCCTAAGGTGTGGAAAGGCACTGTGTACATCTGGCTAGGATTATATTATGACAGTGACGGTAAGGCCTAATGTTTGTCATTTCAATCTGCAATCTGTAGATTTCAAACAGGTAGCTTTACATCAGTTCAGTGGATATGGCTTTTGGGAGGAACCAGGGATCTGTAATATGAAAGGCATGAGGAAACTTCTTGTGTGAGTTAAGCATGAACTTCATGTACAGGTGCATCTCAAAAAATTTTAATATTGTGGAAATGTTCATTTTTTTCGTAACTTAAATCAAAAAGTGGAACTTTGATATATTCTAGATTCATTACACATAAAGTAAAACATTTCAAGCCTTTCTTGTTTTAATCTTGATGATTACAGCTTACATCTCATGGAAATCAAAAATCCAGTATCTCAAAATATTAGAATAAAGAATTTATAACACAGAAATGGCGACCTGAGAAGAGCTCTAATCAGCTAATTAACTCAAAACACATGCAAAGGTTTACTGAGCCTTTAATCTCTCGGTCTGGTTCAGTAGACACAACCACAATCATGGGGAAGATGAAAATAAAATGTGCAATTCATTTGGAAATCAAGGTCCCAGAGTCTGGAGGAAGAGTGGAGAGGCACAGAATCGAAGTTTCTTGAAGTCCAGTGTGAAGTTTCCACAGTCAGTGATGATTTGTGCTGCCATGTCACCTGCTGGTGTTGGTCCACTGTGTTTTCTCAAGTCAAGAGTCAATGCAGCATCTACCAGGAGATTTTAGAGCACTTCATGCTTCCATCTGCTGACAAGATTTATGGAGATGCTGATTTGCTTTTCCAGCAGGACTAGGCACCTGCCCACTGTGCCAAAACTACTAGTAACTGGTTTTCTTACCATGGTGTTACTGTTCTCAATTGTCTAGACATCTCGCCTGACCTGAACCCATAGAGAATCTATGAGGGACACCAGACCCAACAATACAGACGAGCTGAAGGCCGCTATCAAAGCAACCTCAGCAGTGCCACAGGCTGATTGCCTCCATGCCACGCCGCATTGATGCAGTAATTTGTGCAAAAGGACTAAATCCCCGACCAAGTATTGAGTGCATAAATTAACATACTTTTCAGAAAGTCAACATTTCTGTTTTATAAATTCTTTATTATAATATTTTGAGATACTGGATTTTTGATTTCCATGAGCTGTAAGCCATAATCATCAAGATTAAAACAAAAAAAGGCTTGAAATATTTCACTTTGTGTGTAATGAATCTAGAATAAATGAAAGTTCCACTTTTTGAATTAAATTACGAGAAAAAATGAACTTTTCCACAATATTAAAATTTTTTGAGATGCACTTGTAAACACACTTGCTTTAAAATTCCATTATGACCTTGAAAATTGGAGATTAGTGATTTCATTTGAAGCTTGAATGTATTAAAATGTGTTTAATGTTCTCAGAAGCATGACTCATCAGTTACTCAGCAGGCAGACACTGTCTTTTTTTTTTTTTTACTTCATATTTAATAGTAACTGAAAATTATTTTTGATAGACTGGTGGATTTTAATGAAAAACCTAGTTCAAAGTAAACATACATAAACAAATTAAGTTATTTTCAGACTCACTTTTCAGACATCTGTAAACTTTTTAATGATGCAAAAGAGCAGTGAGAAAATAATGTAGGGAACTCAGCACCGAATACAAACACCTCCAGCTGTGCTGTCTAAAGGGGAATAATACAACTTCCTCTCGCTTCATAACTTCAACATCCGGTTATTTTTAGAGACTTGTCTGTAGGTATGGGCAAAACAAAAGACTCGAAGAACATGTAATTCAACCCAGATAACATTTAAATGTGTATGTGTCAGATATCAGGTAATTGTGTAAAAACAGTGCTAGCATTTATTTAGTTTTATTTGTTAATCTATGTATTCATTTAAGGGAAGCTTTTCTGAAAGTTTGATCAAAATAGGTAGAGTTAACATGTACAGTGTAAACAGACTGATAAACTGAATTGATTCATTTTGCAGGTCATGTTGCTGTCAACTCATTGATTTCTCACTCTACTTGTGTATTTCTTTCTTTGTGTATCTGTGCTAGATGATCAGTTTAAATGGAACGATAATTCTATTGTGAGCTATAAGAACTGGGTGGAAGGGGGCTCAGCTGATTGGGACATACCTATAATGGACAAATGTGTGGTGCTGCACTCCACCACTGGCAAGTGGGAGAACATCAGCTGCTCTGAGACAAGTGAGAATGGAGTGGTGTGTGAAGCAGCCCAGAGTAAGCTACAGTCACATTATGCAAAATTATGACTGCATTGTTTCCTAAAAAATTTATTTATTTATTTATTTATTTATTTTTTGGCAGAGACTGTTGTAATTGGGAAAAAGAGTGAGTATGGTGTTGCCTTTTTTTGCCTAGATTCATCGTAATATTGAGACAGGTGACAGATTAAACGAAAAACCTGTGACTTGCACTGTGGAGTCCATAATTTGTGTCCACTTGTCTCCTTAGAGAGAAGTTACTGCAAAACAGTACAAAGTTCCTCTTGGTGATCTCCTTTATCCTATGATGAAAGAGTCCTATGACTCTGCCCAGATTCACATAGCCTGAGGGCTCACTGAATGCATTGATGAGTATGAAAATAACCTATAGACAATTTTTGAGTGATGTTAGTCAGTGTTCACCACCACCATGGTGGCCCAGTACCTTGGTAAGATATACTGATATATACTGATTTCTTCTACTTTTGTGTATATCTTGTACTAAATAGTTTTAGATCTTCAAACGAAATACAACATAAAACAAAGGCAACCTGAGTAAACACACAATAGTTTTTATTTATTTAATTTTTTTTTTATAGCAAAAAAGTTATCTAACACCTATCACCCATGTGATATAACACCTATCAGTAATTGCCCCCTTACACTTAAAATCTGGTTGTGCCACCTTTAGCAGCAATATCTGCAACCAAATGCTTCAGATCAGATATTCATAATTCTGTGGTGGAGTTTTGGCCCACCCTTTTGTGCAGAACTGCTTTAATTCGGCCACACTGGAGGGTTTTTGAGCATGAACAGCCTGTGTAAGGTTCTGCCACAGCATCTCAATTGGTTCAAGTCAGGACTTTGACTAGGGCACTTTAAAACTTTAATTTAGCTTTTCTTTGTGTCAACTAGTGAATGGCTTATACTTCCGGTTAATAAAAAAAACCACTTGTTTCATTTTAGACGATATCACCTTTCTAAAATTCATACACTAGACTCTAGAGTACACCGTGCATAGTGTAAGTGTATAGTACGTCATTTGGGACATAACTTTGGTCTGTGCTTTCTGATGCATGTTTTTGGAACAGTAATGTAATGTAAACGCACCCCGTGCCACACGCAGACCAACTAATCAACAAAGAGATTTGTTGACAACGATTTTCATAATCGGTTATTATCGATTTTATCAATTAGTTGTTGCAGATCTAATTTCAATCACCTTTTCCCTCATCATTTCTGGAATTTCTTTCAATTTTACCATAGTGTGTTACTGAGTAAGACCTTTTAACCAACTTCATGCTGTTGTAAAAGTTCTATTTAAGTGTTGATTTGATTGAACAGGGTTTGCAGTAATCAGGCCTGGTTGCTTCTGGTCCAGCTGAACCCCATTATGAATGCAGTTTCATAGATTTGGGGAATTATTAACTATGGGGACAAATAGTTGGTATTGCTTCATTAACATTTAAAAACTGTATTTTGTGTTTACTCAGGTTGCCTTTGTTTTATCTTAGATTTTGTTTTACTTTCTGAAACAATTTAGTATGAGATACACACAAAAAACAAGAAATCAGGAACAATACTTTTTCACAGCACTGTGTTTTTGATGGCTTTTCCTTTAATTTGTCACCCGTCAATAATCTCCTAAACTTGGCTATATATGGTTTTAATGTTTTTCTGTTTCGTCCCTTGTTCAGATGGCAGTCCTCTCCTCTCTGCACTCGTCATTCTGAGTGTGATTGCTATTTTGGGAATTTCTGCAGTTGTGTGGTTTTTCAACCAGAGTAGCAGCTCTGGCTCACCATTGCTTCCTTCCTTTGAGTACCATCCTCCTTTTAGATCACCCTCGGCTGATCAGACATGCTTGGTGGAAGCTGAAGAGCTTGAGGAAACTTCCTAAAGCCCTGAGTCTTGGGCCTTAATGATGCCGTTGTGTCAGTTACACCCCATTAGAAGTAAAGTGACACAATGGAAGTTAGATACTACACAATCAGCTGTTCTCTGTATATATGCCACTTATCTAGAGTGCAGTTAGTGAATAGTTCTGGTCCATATGCGTGATCTATTGTTTGTCCGCTGTGGTTAATGTATCACAGAAAGCAGAGGAGTGATTTTGGTAGCTAAAAATTTTTTGGCTCAAATATTTGTAACTATTTGGGAAACAGGAGAGATTTTCCATCTAGATGTTACATAAATAATGACAGCACCTTACCTAATCTTTTTGGTCAAAAATGCCCTAAGTGTCCAGGTATCTGTAAAGCTATTTTGTTTAGGTAACATTTATAGTGTTTTTGAGAATTGCACCTTCTGGATGCCTCCTTTTCACAATACAGTGGTAAAATTTTTTGACTTTTTGATGCTATTCTTTACAAACGGAGCAAAGAATGTAATGGGGCTTTTAAATCTGGTTTTTAACAGGTTGGGTTTTGGAGGTGCTTTGTACACAATATCTGCCTGATTTGTTGAAGGGATTGATTTTTTTTTTCCTCCTGTGCAATTTGTATGCTGCATTTGTAATATTAGCAGTGTAATGTAATTATCATCTAAAAGTAAAATGGTGCCTTAAGAAGTATTCTTAATGAAATAATCAGCACAGCAAAAATGCAAGTCTTTATAGTGTAATGAGCATTAATGTCACTGTTGTATTCAAGATTGCACTTTCATCCTGTCTAAGAGAGTGGTGTTTGTGTGTGGGGGGTGTTTGCGTGTGCACCCTACCTTGTTAGCTTTTAACTGTAATCCGATTGATTTAAAGTTGGAGATGTTTAATAAAAGTCTGAATTTATCTTTGTTGGAATTTTGTTCCTGTATTATACAAGTAAGAGGTCATTTTAATGTAAGACACTAAATACCGTTTGATTTTTGTACATACAAAAAAAACAAATACAGTTTTGTTCACTCTTGTATGTCTTTGTGTTAAAGGATACAATTTGAATTTAATACATTTAGTTGAAATGCAGCAATATAACTTGCACACAGAGAGCTTTAGTTATGAGAGGGATCCATCATGCCATGATCTGGCAGAACAAGTGATTTCCTCTGTTTCCTACGTGTACCTCATTTGCTAGGATTTACACTGAAGTCACACAGAAATTAAAGTACTAAAAATGCCCATGTCTGTAGTGTATAGATGATGAAACTATATGAATTAGTATAGCAGATTGCGGCCGGATTAATTACCCTTAGAGGCATTAATTGATGCACCCTGGAAGTGACATTCTACCAGTTCCACTTCAGCTCCAGTGTCTCTCACTGGCATTCCACAGATGCTAGCATTGCTCTAAGTCTTCAGCTGCTGTAAATACTTCATTACATTAATACATTATTCATGATTAATGAGTGCTTGTGGAATGATAAAGCTAATATTGTACCTTAGATTATAACTGCAGTCATATTGATTGGCAGCACTAATTATTATAGACATGAGGTTTATTGATTCATATTATGAAATTGGGGACATTTTCATGCATTTAGATGCATGAGTATTAGACATACTATCATTTCCAATCAGCAATGCCTTATGTAGGAGTACAGGAAACAGTTGTTACACTTGCTTCCTCTTTGTTGACTCCATTTCAAATAAAGAGAGTGATGTATTGAGTTCTCTGTATTAAATGTCATGTGCATATTGAGTCAATATGGGGATTTACAATTTTGAATAATTCCCACCATGCTTAGCGGTTATAGCAGTTAGGACACAGTGTTTACGATCTGTTTAAAAGACAAATTCAGTGTTTGAAATGTTGTTGTTTTTTTGGTAATGCTGTTAACCATATTATGCTGCTTTTGTCAAGTGTGAAGTTTCTCACTGTTCCTGTGTGCATGGATGGAGGAGTGACAGTTGTTATATAAAGAGTAGTCTGCTTAAATTAAAAGCTTCTGTACTACTCTTGAATATGGAACCCCAGCTTGTGACAATGTTTACAATCTCTTGTGAAAAAAAACTATAGAAACTATCACAGAAATTCTAATGGTTTCCACTAGAAATACCATTACAAACCATTAGCTAACCATTAAAATTGTCATTATTGGTCATTCATTTTATATACTAGACATAACATGCCATCTTTAGAAGGCAACAAATTACCAGTGGAGACCCACAGAGACTATTATATCCATCCATCTATCCATTTTCTGTACCGCTTATCCTATACAGGGTCGTGGGGAGCCTTGAGCCTATCCCAGAGGACTCGGGGTACAAGGCGGGGGACACCCTGGACAGGGTGCTAACTCATTGCAGGGCACTACGGACAATTTGGAAATGCCAATCAGCCTACAATGCATGTCCTTGGACTGGGGGAGGAAACCGGAGTACCCAGAAGAAACCCCTAGGCACGGGGAAAACATGCAAACTCCGCACACACAGGACAGAGGCGGAAATTGAACCCCCAACTCCAGAGGTGAGAGGCAAACTTACAACCATCAAAACCATTACAAATTCTATGAGGGTTTCTATTTGGGGGGGTTTCAGCAGGGATATACCACATGTTCAAGAATGCCTATTGCTTTGTTGTAGAAATGTTAACAAATTATAACATTTTGAGTTATTTGCTCAAAGTCTGTGACAAATCTGCCATGGTGTGAGCATTTATTTTAGGAATCACATTATTTGGCAATAACCACTCGTTTGTTAAGAATGTACAGTCAAATTATGACCACTAGAGTGCGCCATGTCTTATGTAAAATACATTGACCTTTCCCAGTTTTCCCAGGCATCGTCAGTGAAAAGTAGGTTACTGAGTCAGGCAATAACCGTTCAAAGATAAGCGTATATTTGTCCCTTTATAATAATTTATAATAGATTAGTGCAGCGCAGATATTAACATTACAAATGATTGGATTATACTATGACAAGTTATATGATACAAGTGAATCAGTTCATTTAGCATGCGGCTGCCATGAACAACATTTAGGTCTACAATCACAGTCACATTTGAACACAAAACAGAAGACATTAAAACTGACATTTAAGTTATTCTTAATTGTAATTGACTTCCTTGCTGAAAAATCCAGCTTGGCCTGAAACAAAACACACCTGATGTTCGAGACCATTTTCTAGCTGTCTTACTTGACTAAAGTAGTAGATTTTCTAATTGCCTTACTGTAATATTATTTTCTTACAGAATATCACTGAATTAGTAGCAGTTATTCAGAAATTGTTTCCACCTATCAGCATTTATCAGCTGACGAAACTGGTTTGACCATCAGCCTGTGTTTTCGCAGCTGCTATCTGTCAGACTAAACTGGATTTTTCTGCAGGGTTAACATACGTGTATGAATTTGAGGCTGTTGAGAGTGAGACTTGAAGCCTTGAGTGCAGAATGTAATGAACAACAGCCACTTTTGGTCATTATAATCACTGCTCCAAAGTCCACTAGGCTAAGCGCAGGTCAGCATGTTCACAGAGCATGCTGTTGTTATGACACACATATTTCCTGTCTCAATCTGAGCTGCCTTTGGATGCAGCTGAAACTGGATCTTACAGAGGTATGCATGCATTCACGCCACTTCGGTTATGGTGCTTTTTTTCCATTTGCACAAATAGCACAAATAAGTTCCTCTGATGAATACAAGTAGTGCATGAGTAATGTATGCTATGCCCCAGTAGGCATTTTGTAGTATGTCTGATTAAAGAGAACTAACACACTCCTACCATTCCTTCTCTAGATTAACATGTGAGTATCTGTCTGAGACTGGCAGGGTTTAGAGTAACAAGAGTCATGGAACATTGTGTCCTGCGATTTCTCATAATCATGCTCTTTGAAATAGCAACCCAGTCATGGAGTGTGTGTGTGTGTGTGTGTTTTCCAACAGTCACTTGCAGTCTTATCTGCACACAGTGAATCATCAGCAAAATAGCTGTAAGGTCAAACTGTGTCTCAAACACTGAACACCACACACATGACTTCCGGAGGTTTGCCTTCCTGATTCTACAATGTCTATCTACATCTAAGATAAATGGCTATTATAAGTTAAGAAACGTACCCCCTACAACCTCCCACACTTTTTTTTTTATCTCGTTCCCTGTTTCTCCTGCACAGATGTCTCAGAAAGCAAGAATTCTCTGTGACATTTTACCCCCTTTCTTTCTTGTCACTTTCCCAGGGATCAGGGGACCGTTGCAACCTCTTAAGTCCAGACAACAGAGAAGAGATGTGCAAATGCAACAAAAGCCTATTTTATTTGAAAGGAATATAATTACTGCCTAAGAGGGGGGGCAAACCGCAGGGGAGGAGACCCATAACAAACCTGCACTGAAATAACAATGGGAGAAATGCAACTACCCTCTTCTTACATGCTGTCAGTTTAATTTTACAAACCAGCATGCAAACAGTAATCTCAGGGTTAAAGACTGGCAGTGCTGCTTGGAAAAAGCATGATCATGCAGTAGTAGGCTCCCTGCTCTATTGTTGTCAGCTTGATTAAATGCAAGTCTTGCAAAGATGCAGTATACCTAGCATTTTAAAAAACAATCCAGAGTGCAGTATAGCACATTTAAATTTTCTTACCCTTACATATCACATTTATGTCATTACTTTCATAATAAAAACAACGAACTAGACAATAGCTAATATGCACTGATTAAGAAATGAGCAAATTGTCCGTCTTCCTAGCACTGTGCTCTTACATTGGTTTTCTTAAATTGCATGTTTCTTATCATGCGTTGAGGTGATTAACATAATTAATGGACTTCTTGGTATAACTGGAGGAAGGAAAAAAAAAACCATCCCCTTTCCATGCATGAGAATGATGGCCCCAGCTTTCATTCTAATTATCCTGGCCTGCATGGCATGGTGCTTTTTTTATTTTTTTCTTTTCCTTTTTTTTTTTTTTCTTTTTTTTTCTTTTTTTTTCCCTCTCTCTGACAGCCTTCAGCTTTGTCTTATCTCTCCTGTGTCTGCTCTCTCTCTCTCGCCTGCTGTGGCCCGTTCGCCTCAAGATGGATGGTTTGTGGGAAACATACATCACATGAGGCTTGTCACCATTATGATTATGCTTGTAATGGCCTATTTTTTATCAAATAACACGAAAGGGATCTCATTCACACATCCTTGCTCTTCGCCACTGCCTAAAGGCGTTAGCGCTGACCTGAAATTGCTAATTAACATGGACAGTGGTGTGCATTAATATGGCATGCCATCTCATGACAGCTGGCATGGAAACATGATCACAGGATAGGCTATTATAACTGCTGTTGCACAACACCATACATTTGTTTCACAAATGTGACTATCTGATGTTCTTTGTTTTATATATAGTTTTGCTTGCTTGGATTTAAATAGGTTTTAGATTTCAATATGGTTAAAGGTGCTGTAGTGATAATTGCACGTCTATAAAACAAAGACGTACATGCATATAAGTTTTACCACACTGCAGACCAACATTCATGTCTTTGTTACTTGCTCCCCTCTCTTTTCTCATTCTTACAGATGTGCAACCAGCCTCCTGCTATCTGTTTCTCATGCAGGATCTCTGTCCTGTCTTCTGCTCACAGACTGTCTCTAACCCTGACCCAATTAATACAGCAAAAACAATGTGGAATTAAAGATGGCCATCGGAGAAGGATAATAAAGCAAATGGTGTGCCTGCATTCATTTGTCTTCCCACATCAACATGACTCTTCCATCATTTCACAGCTTTAAGTTGAAGATGAAGCTTTGTTTATTTGGTGAAGCACAGCTAGCAAAGTGTGATCTGACCAGAAATGTTTTGTTTTTGTTTTTTTTATTATTATTTTTATCTGCACCACATGCCAAGGAATATCTTTTATATATATATATATATATATATATATATATATATATATATATATATATATATATATATATAAACAGGCTTTCTGTATTGCTGTTCTAAAATTTTCTGTACTGTATTGTAGGTAACATGATATACAGTGCCTTCCACTGATATTGGAACCCTTGGTAAATATGAGCAAAGAAGGCTGTGAAAAATTTCTTTATTGTTTAACTTTTTGAACTTTTGTTTAAAAAAATTCACAAAAATATTCTGCTCTCATGGATATCAAACAATTACAAACACAACACAGGTTTATCCAAAATAAAACATCTTTGTTAAATATAGGTGTACAACTATTATTGGCAACCTTTTAGTCAATATTATGTGCTACCTCCCTTTACCAAGATAACATCTCTGAGTATTCTCCTATAATGCCTGATGAAGTTGCAGAATACATGGCAAGGGATCTGAGATAATTCCTCCATACAGAATCTCTCCAGATCCTTCAAATTTCTACGTCCATGCTGGTGGACTCTCCTCTTCAGTTCACACCACAGGTTTTACGTGTGTTTCAAGTCAGGGGACTGGGATGTCTAAGGTAGGACCTTGATTTTGTGGTGACCGAACCCACCTCTGGTGTTTATTGCCAAAAAGCTCTATTTTGGTTTCATCTGACCATGGAACCCGGTCCCATTTGAAGTTCCAGTAGTGTCTGGCAAACTGAAGATGCTTGAGTTTGTTTTTGATGAAAGTAGAGGCATTTTTTCTTGAAACGCTTCCAAACAACTTGTGTTGATGTAGGTGACTTTGGATTGTAGTTTTGGAGACTTTCTGACCCCAAGACACAACTAACTTCTGCAATTCTCCAGCTGTGATACTTGGAGATTTTTGGTCACTTGAACCATCCTCTTCACAGGGAGTTGAGACAATACAGACACACGTCCAATTCCAGGTTGATTCATAACATTTACAGTTGACTGAAACTTCTTAATTATTGACCTGATTGTGGAAATTTTCAATGCTTGTGCTATTTTCTTATAGCCACTTCCCATTTTGTGAAGCTCAACAACCTTTTGCCGCACATAACAGCTGTATTCCTTGGTCTAACCCATTATTATGACTGACTAAGGGAATTTGGCCTCTGTGTTACCTCATTTTTATAACCCTGTGAAACAGGGAATCATGGTTGAACAATTTCCTGTTCCTAGTCACCCAGGTGTACTAAAAAAATGTAAAATATCAATGGGAATATACTTCAACTATATTTTTCCTCATTTAATTCATAGTGGTGCCAATAATTGTTGCACACCTAGCCTATATTTAACACGACTATATTTATAAGACAGACAAACATACTGTATATTTATAAAGTATAACATGAGGATCTATATGTGTAGGTGAGCAGTAGGTGCAAGATCTATTCCTTAAGCTTCTGGACTTCTGAGATTGACTTGATATCTGTGATATAGATATAGATCATGTAAGAATGTTAATTAGATATCATGGTGATGATAGCATGATTATAGCTTGTGGCCATCACTTCAAGATGAAAAGGTCATTATTAACTGATGGTGCACTGTAGACTGCTAGACTCTGGTGTCCTATGGTATAAAAGTTGAAATGTCACATACTGTATATGAACATCTCAGAAAGTAAGAATCACCAACTTTTTTCTGTATAGTGTATATTGTACATTAAAAGTTAGAACACTACAATGGTGTTTCATAAAGGGCTCCAAATTGAACCATTTTTTGGAAGATAAGAACATGTTGAAAATGAATTATCCAGTGAACACCTGAAGAATCCTTTTTTTGCTAGAAGTGTAGAATATTGACCCATACCTGAGCTATAGACAGATCAATTTTCACTGTCTATAAATTTGCTTAGCTCTCACTCAGTGCAGACATTTTTCTAATCAGTCTATGTTTTATATGAGCAATGTTATTTAAAATACAATACAAATATTTATTTATCAATAGAATCCCCTTTTTAACCAAAATAATTCATGAACATACCATAAGGATTACATTAAAGCATTAAATTATTATGGCCTTTACGGTTTGCTTTAATTTTCTTTTGTGTCTGGCTCTTTTGTGTCCAGCTGTGTGAGAGGCTCAGTAGCGGTGCTGGCTTGGTCGTGTGTGTGTGTGTGTGTGATCGCACTTCCAGCAACTCTCCCTGCACTCCTCTGATGTCGCATCATGACCACGCCACTCTCAGACCATCCATTAAATATTGATATGCATATGGAATGATGAAATTAAGGACATTTCTTATTTATAAATACAAATACAAAAACCATCATCAAGGGACACAGCTTTTGAATATTTGAATACATTGGTTCTTGTACTAAGTATATTTGCTATCACAATCTAAGGGGAAATACATAGTGAAACATGGCAGTAATGTATTCACAACACAACTACAGACATTAGAACAATTATCTAAAATAATCACATTCTAACCATTGAAACAATCAATGTAATGATGAATTATATTTGGTGTAGATTGACCACAGGAAGTAATGCCTTTATTGTGTAATTACTATCTTTCATTAGTAATTAAAGTAACATTTTTAAGAAAAGCTGAGCACAGGTTTTGCCTAGCAAAAGACAGAAATGACATTTCAATTAAATATTTTCTGTTATTTTCTCCAGGTGCTGGAGCTCAGGCTTTCAGTGAAATTATTAGGTAAGTTGAAGGATGGTTAAAATCTGTGTTCTGTAACTGTATTAGAATGAAAATCAATAGCAGAAAGCACAAGCCTGGCAGTTGATTACTCCAGGATGCTCTGTGGGCTAATAAAGAAAAAAAAAAATTAAAAGCAAATCAATCATCACATTAATTTGTTTTCCATCAGTCCTGGGAGAAATCATCTTTATGCTTTCTTTCTGTCTCATTATACTTTTTAATCAAGACTCTTTTAAAGCTGCTTTAAAAAAAAGTAAATAGGCTATTTGCCCTTCCCCCACAACCTACTTGCTTTGCAGTCATTGTACTTGCACTTATTATGCTACAAAGGACTGAGCGGGCCTGACATTTCCACGGCATGCATAAGAGCCTGGTATGCAAGCCTTCTGTGTTAATGACATTGCTTTGAGCTCATTCCCCCCACCATGCCTTCGCTAATCAAGATTCTCCAATACAATTAAAATCCCAGCAGCTCACAGCTAGGGTGACAAACGTGTCAAATAATTTCTCTCTCGGACGGCATCGAGCCAGACGGTGTTGTCTCTTCCTGCATCTCTAAAAGAAATGCAAAAACTGACCCCCCTCGCTCACAAGGATGGAAGATGGGGAAAATCAATGAGGTTGCGAGACAGCAAGCAGCCACAGAAACCTGCTTTAAATTCCAAAAGCTGAATAAGGATATTCATGCATCTTTAATTCAGGAGGGTCTGACTTTGTCTCTAAATGACTTCCACTATGCAATTACCAAGGGCAGCTATTCTCTGCATGGAACTGACTCTGATGTGATAGGAAACCATCAGTAATTTACAATTGGCCATTTTTCATTTAAAAATATAATGTAGCATGATGCGCATTTTTCATGTTCTTAGGGTAGGTTTTAATCAAGATGCAGCATTGTACATTTGTGCCATAGGGATTATTATCCTTCCCAATCAGTGGTGTTGATTCAGCTATTAAAGGAATTCCCATAAGCACTTCACATATCTCATTAAGTTAGAGGATTCTATGCATCCTCTACGTTTCGTATGTTGTCACCATGGTGTTAAAAATATAGCAGTTTACATGCCTTGGACCGTTGACTATCGCTATTATTTTCTTTGCACTGTATGGAATGTTGACAACATGTTGGTATTTTCTTTGTACTACTTCATCAATCTCAGCCCCTTCACTCACCTTTTGTCACTCCTGGCCCTGTCCAACCCACAGATTCAAAACTGGTCACCAAGTCTCTAGTCTTCATTTGCATTACAAAAACTCTTTCGAACACTGAACTTGACAGACAGCCTTTTGTCATAGTATGTATAAACATGTTTACAGTATAACAAATATTTTTCTCCACATATTTCAGTTTGGAAGGAAGTTGGGGTTGTGGTACAGCTACAGAACAGTAGAGTGTTAAGAGCACTGTTCGAAAAACCTGCAGTGGCAGATTGAAGGTGTTTAAATTTAAACTGTCACCATTCTAATCAGTAGTTCAGATTCAAAACAGATGAGAAACATATGCTACATGAACAAGAAGTACGATTTTACACAACGTTTCCCAAAACACATTCGAGGAGTTATGCATATTTTTGTGCTATATGAAGTCCTGTGTACAGCAGCCTTGTAACCTATTATATGTTCATTACCCTGGGCACAATATTTTGTCAAACAAAGTAGTCTACATGTACAGTTGAGTGCAAAATTTTGCACGTGCTTAGGAAAAGTGAAGAAATTTAATTTAAACCAACAGGACATATACTGTGTTATGTTTCACCTATGTTCCTTCATTATGACAACACAAAACACAAACGGTCAAATATTGTATGTTGCTCTAATAATGTAAAAAAAAAATATATAATCTCAAACACCTTAAAACATACAATTTAAAATATTAATTAATAAAGTGCAATGTAATTCTTGATGTATATGTGTAGGTGAAAAGTGGAAGATTCAGCGTAGGTGCTGTTTATTTATTATTTATTATTAAGTGGTCATCACTCCAAAATGAAAAGACTCTGGATAATTAATATAATAATCATATTAATAATAATAATAATGGATAATTAATCTGATTCTTTTCATTGCATGCTGTTTTGGTACAATATTGTAATTTCAAATGTTTTGAATTCTATTAATCTATTCTGAATGTGATAAAGAAAAAAAAATTCTAATAACTTACTCATTTGCTTTTATAGCTGTCCCCAATGCAACATAATCTCTGAGTAGCTTTAGGATCCTCTGTAATATTAATCTCCACTTTGTTCATGACTTTTCTGTTTTAACTATGCCAGATTGCTCATTTTTCTTGACATTTGTCAACTTTACCAGAGGTCCTCCACTCCTCCTCGGATCAGTGCTCCACTCCTCCTCGGATCAGTGCTCCACTCCTCCTCGGATCAGTCCTGCACTCCTCCTCGGATCAGTCCTCCACTCCTCCTCGGTTCAGTGCTCCACTCCTCCTCAGATCAGTGCTCCACTCCTCCTCAGTTCAGTGCTCCACTCCTCCTCGGATCAGTCCTGCACTCCTCCTCGGATCAGTCCTGCACTCCTCCTCGGTTCAGTGCTCCACTCCTCCTCAGATCAGTGTTCCACTCCTCCTCGGTTCAGTACTCCACTCCTCCTCGGATCAGTCCTGCACTCCTCCTCGGATCAGTCCTCCACTCCTCCTCGGATCAGTCCTCCACTCCTCCACTCCTCCTCGGATCAGTCCTGCACTCCTCCTCGGATCAGTCCTGCACTCCTCCTCAGATCAGTCCTCCACTCCTCCACTCCTCGGATCAGTCCTCCACTCCTCCTCAGATCAGTCCTCCACTCCTCCACTCCTCCTCAGATCAGTCCTCCACTCCTCCTCGGATTAGTCCTGCACTCCTCCTCAGATCAGTCCTCTACTCTTCCCCAAGAATGTCATGGCATAACTTCTTTATTTTGGTTATTTTCAAATTATCTGATGTTGATTCTAGGCAGTGAGTAGCATTATATTACCTAGATAAAATGGCAATAAAGATCTACCTAACCTGACGAATGCATGGGCGAACAAATTTTTTTAGAAGGCAGTTGTTTAAAAATAAACAAAAGGGGGTAAAAAAAAAAAAAAACTAAAGAAAAGCTCAAACTGGTCGTGTTAATGCAAGGCTGCATACTGATAATTAAATGCTCTATTGTGAATTATGAACAATTAGCCAGTCTACCTTTTTTTTATTTTTTTTTGCATGATCTCTATGAGAACAGTGGTCATCTGAGTAGCTCAGCAATGCACGCTCTCTTCATGAATACCACTATTTACTAAAAGCCATGACTTTGCAGATAGGAGAGAGGATACAGCGTGTAACCTGTTATGCTAGAAGTTTGGGAGTTGTATCTTGAATAAATATAGGCGTTCAGATCGACAGCGTGACGTCACGGCCGTTGGCCGAAGCGGAGCAGAAGTGAGCACAGTGTGAAGAGTCTCTCTTTTATCTGCGCGCGCGCACACACGCGCACAGTAAGACAACAGCACCGCTCCACTCTCCGGGTCTGACATCTGCTCACTGGCGCGTCGCTTTTTATAAATCAGGAAGAACCACAGATCTGTATGAAGACGCTGGAAGCTGCAGTTTAAAGGCAAGATCCGAGACCTGAAGGTGAAATCAGAAAGGTGAGATTTAATTTTTTTAAGATAATCTTTTAAAATGTATTTATTTATTTTTTACTAAGATACCACCTCTACTACCAAGCTTTGGTAAGGCGGTGTGTTTCTTTCCCTCTGTATATAAACTAGTGCTCCAGCTGCCGTTGTTTAGTGAGATTGTTTACTTTAACGCATTCCCTGATTAGCTCACAGGGTATTAATGCTAACACACACACACACACACACACCATATATAAAAATACAAATAAATAAATCAATCAATCAAAGAAAGCCTAAAGTGTTAACAGATACGATTACTTATTGTTTTGAATTTCTTTAAGATAAAGCCGGTACCTGACCGCAGACCAGCCAACCCCTTCTTGAAACTTGTGAAAGTCTTTTCTGTGGTTTTATTTCAGTTGTTTGTAATAGACCGCCTGATTTGTAATGAAATGAGCAGGCTAACAAGGCTGGCTAATCTCACCAGTGCTACTGACCTCTTTTGTCTAAACTCCAGGCTTCATTCATGTGCTTGGTAACAACTGGGGAAAGAAATACGTCGTTGTGTTTAGAGGTACGTGTAGGGAACAAAAACAAAATATCTATTTTGGAAGTTTCTTGTTGGATTTTTCTTTTCTTTTTTTGTTTGTCAACAACTCTGGAAGTGAGAGAAGAGTCAAGAGGGCGAGCAAGTACATTTTATCGCGTTTGTGGGGTTAGAAACAACATTCATTTAGCACAATTTTGTGTATTTATATTTACTTAACAATGTATTATTAATAAATTCTACCGAGTTTATCTATCTATCTATCTATCTATCTATCTATCTATCTGTCTCTAGTAAAATTAGCTATTTATGCAGCTTTTGAAGCAGCATTGGACTAATGAAATGACTTAATGGATTAATGGTTTGTTTGTTTGTTTGTTTGTTTTGTTTTGAACATTTATTGTACACCCCTTTGCAGATAGTATTCCTCCCCCATTTGAATGAATACCGTGAGCATTTCACCTTGCTGGGCTTGTAACACTCAATCATTGCTAGCTTTTACAGAAGAGAAGTCAGGTGATGGCACCTTGTAAAGATGTTAAAGGATTGTGTGCTGATTTGAGATTGCTTTATTCATGGTTCTTTTGCTATTTTTTTAAACTGATCATTACCATAAATGGCGTAGTTTACGTTTTAGATCTTTTCTTTTTTTTTTTTTAACTGGAACAAAAAAAGTTACAGTTTATAGTCATAACTTGATGCCTCAGTCTAATTATCATGACTCGGAAAGTGTTGACGTTTTCATTATGAAATCCTATTCTTGGGGATTTATATTCTGATCTTAAGCAGTAGACGTACTAAGTTGTACCTATTCTACGAACTCCTAAAAACTAAACTACAAACTTTACTCTACTTGCTCATTTTAATCTTGGTACATGATTTTAAGTCTGAGGTAAGAAGTGTGTTATGTGCTTGGCTGTGTTACATGGAAAACAAGGCTGTGAGCACGGCGTGGTCGAATGGAGATGGATACGGTGACATCCACAAGGTTGGGAGGAGGGGAGAGACGTTTAAACAAGCCTTGTACTTGTTCTGTCTCTTGCTACTTGTGACTTCTTGGTCCTGGTTCCTTTGCAAAAGAGATCTCAACAGGCATCACATGGGTAAATAGATCAGTCAATAAGTAATTACATATTAAATATATTTGAATGTATCACTCGCTGAAGTATTGAGTTGGAAAATAGAGGGTTTTATGTCCTCGTACTTTTAAAGCCGACATTGTGAAATGTGGAGACTGAGCCTTGAAACAGGATTAATTTCTCAGTCTTTTCAGCTTGCACTAACAGGCATTCTTGCGTGTGACAGAGGCTGGAGTTGTAAATGCCCCAGGTCTTTCTCTGGTGAAGAGGGTATTTCTCATCGGTGGAAATGGCTCAGAGGCTTTGTGCTCCTCAGCAAATTGCACAACTCGCGTTACACAGAAAATGCCACTCTACTGATGCAGCTTAACTCTATAAACTACATTGGTACATAAATGTAGTCCTGTTTTATTTAAAACGGAATCTTTCTTGGCTGAGATGTTATGTGCTTCGTGGCAGCATCCACAGCCCTATTGTTCGCTGTTTGTTTTGTATGGAGAGGCTAATATAAGGAATGAAGCATCTGTTCTGCTGAGCGTTCTGATGTGTTGCTCGCCTCTTCTGGGAAATGCAGCTCGCCACTCTGATGCATTCACTTGACAGCTGCTTGATTCTGTGGAGATGCTTGGAAACCATTAGTGGAAATGAATTGCAACCTCCCCCTGCCTTCCCCCCCTTATTCAGAGGCTTGCTCCCTCACTTAGACACACGCACCCACACTCACTCTCTCGGTTTGTAGTGCAAACAAATGGCCATTGTTGCTTTTTGTGGTACAGCAGCTGAACACAAAAGAAGGTCTTGATATACTTGTTGTAGTACCTCAGATGAAGAGCACGAAGGAGAGAAGAGTAGAGCTGTTGGGGCTTGTTTTTGTGGTTAAGATGTTTCCCAAGGAAACTGTGCAGTCGTTTTCCAGGTTTCGATATCAACATCCAACACAATATGCGCCTATTAACCTATCGAAAGTTCACATTTGGGTTGACGTTGCATGGATTTGTTCTGTAGGATACATCTTAAATTTCCTTTCACACTGTGTGCCACCTTTTTTTTTACCACTACTCTTAGAGCAACATTGAAAACAAATCTTCATCTCTAGTAGTCCGTCGTCTTCCCAGTTCCATAAGTAAAGTTAAACGTGATGGGCCATGCGGTTATGTGAAAAAGAATCAATGTCAGGGTGGCGTAATGCAAAGCGGAGAGCCGGTATTATCCCAAAGTGAATTTTCCATTTACAGCACATCCTGAAGTGTTGCACTCCTTTTATACCACAGGAATTTAGCAACGCTTGTATTTCCGTTTCATTTAATGTTGTTGAACAGCTGTGAGACAAGTTAGTTCCTGTTACCCCTTACATTATAACTGCTATAAACTGTTGTTCCTTGACAGTCTCCTGAAATTAATAAGATAAACAAAACACAGCTTGTCATGTTACTGAAAAAGTGCAAAGACAGAACATGTGCTAACAGTTATTGGAGACTCCTTCTCTAAATGCTAAATAAACATCTCACAGAAGGCTTCACCAAATCAACAATATGTATATCTTTATTAAATCACAACGCTTGTTAACAGCCTTGGCTTATGTGGAGCATTTGCAAGTCCCAGTGAATTAGTTGTTACTATAGAAAAGATAACTTATTCAAACAAGCACATAAATATATACTTACGATTAAAATAACAGCTGGAATTACTGTCAGGGCTGCTGTTATAGAAAATGAATCACTGTCTGATGATCAGACAGAATCAAGAATCCGACAGTGCTAAGTAAATGTAATTGGGTATTTGTTTATAAACTGTGATAAAGATTCACTTTGGAATCTAGTTTATTATTTCCACAACCTAAAGAGCCTGTCAGGCCAGTGGTGCAGATGGATATTAAATGCAGATGAATCAAAAAGATGCACAGCTTGAAAGGTCATCACATTACCTCATATTTATTCAACAGTGTCTTTATTGAGAATGCTTTTGGAATAAGGAAACAGTAATGGTCTACTGCAGATTCAAGGACTGTGCTCGGGTATTTAAAATTATGAAAAATAGCACCATGGCATTCGAGCAAGGTGCAGTCCCATGGTCACTGCGACCTTAGAACGCCACACATGGAGAACCGCTTTCATGAGTCGATTCCTCATTAAATGAGGAATATAAGTTGTTCCACATTCAAGTTAGGGCTTGTCAGCAGTAAGAAAATCTGGAGTGTGCTGGCCACCCTGTTCAGGTCAGCCATAACTGGGTTTGGAATGCTTTCAGTTTGTTACTCGATGTTTGTTACCAAGACCACACTCAAAGTTTGCCTTGTAATGAATGGCAAGTACTAGCAATGAGAGAACAGTTCATTTGGATGCTGGGTCCATTACCTGTGAGCATTTAAGTGGTCTTTTAAAAGGAAACATGATTGTTTTTATATAGATATCCTGAGCTTTGATGAATGAGTCATAGCCATCTTGAGATCTGGGATCATAAAGTGAATCTGGAGAGAGGGTGGTGTCATGTTGTTTATTTTTCTTTGCTCATTTCTTCCACCATGGGGTGGGTTATAAAAAGGTGAGCCTATCCGTAATTATGGAAGCATGTTCTCATTAGTCAGAGCCGTCATTTTTTAGCATGGAGGTTTAGGGTGTCTCAAAGGTAGGCAAAGCCCAGAAGTAAATAATTAACTGTTGACTTTATTTATTTATTATTTTTTTAGATTGATGTTTGTAAACAGTAGAGATTTGGCACATGTTCATTTCTAGGTCAGATGTAGGTGACGCTTTCTGATTGATTTAGCAGGGGAAGTTTTATAGAGTGGTGGTTTATTAGAAATGTAATGGGGTGATTATTCTCTCTATTGTTGTCTTTCCATGTCTCATCATTCTCCTCTATCTACCTGTCTGCCTGCCACCTATCCTTTTGATTGGCTGTGATGTTTTGGGAGATGAAGCGGAGTTGCTGCTCTGATGAAGACCTCCTACTGTGTAAATGGGGGTGATGTTTGAAATGCCAGTAGTTTGGGCTGTTTGCCCGCCTGCTACCCTCCATTAGCACCCTGGAGCGGAAGAGTGTGTGTTGTACTCACAAGAGCTGACTGGGGAGAGGGAGAAAGAGCTGTGTGTTGAGTACGGTCTTGCATATTCATAGCCAAGGGACAGCTGCTTTCACTTGAAGCCCAGAATCTCACTAGTTATCTCACACACACACACACACACACACACACACAGCCTGCACTTCTGCACGTAGGGCCTGTCTTATTTATTGATCTCTTTGCATTTAGAATTTGGTCACTGCTGCCACAGAGCGTCTCCATTTTAGCTGTGTCTGCAGCAGACAAGCGACCCCCCCCCCCCCCAAACCAACATGAAACGACCGAGGGAGGGTTTGAAGAAAGTCTGTCCTTGAAAATGAGTGTGTGGCAATGAGCAGAACTTCCTTATGTAGAATGTAGTATGCACATTATACACTCAGGTGTCAGTTTATCAGTAATGTATTAATGAAGTTTTTAGGCTTTTAATGACTGACTGGAGAATCAGTGTTGTGCTGTGTATCCTCTACACCATCCATCAGTGAACTGAAATAGTCATGCTGACTATGCTGGATGTTTACGAAGGCATTTTTAGCATACTGTTTTCCAAGCAAGAGATACCATGGTGAATAAACTGTATCAAATCTGCTTAATAAATTCGAATGAATGTAAAATATTCTAACAGGCACACAGACAGACAGATGTGATTTTGGTGGTTGTAATTCTTGTGAACCCCATAGTCATTTCCCTTAAATCACAGTTTCCTAACCCTGGTCCTGGAGTACCCCTAGAGTACATTTTAGTGTTTTTCCTGCTCGAACACAGCCACTGTTAATTATCTGATTAGGTGTGTTAAACGAGGACAAACACTAAAATGTAAATACTCCAGGTCCCGGGTTGAAATCCTTCGCCTTAAATGATCCATAGAGTCCTATGGCTGTAACATTAGCCATCTTTGCCTGTGTGACGCTTCAAAGACCATTTAGTCAGAGGCATGGTGGTGACCTTCTGTGCTCCCCCACGGCACCAAAACTGAACAGAACAGAAATAAGACTCCTGCATTATTTCAATCTCACTCTCTGTAGACTGGCCGTGTTGAAAGTGGCAGGAAAGGGCTGTCGTGTAGAAAAACATTTTAATGGGAGATGTTTCCTCTGTTCTTTATTGAGGCTGGTATTGATGTGCTGCTGCTGGTCGTTGTGCTTTGATGGAAATCTCCTGAGCACTTCCAGGCTCGCGTGGCTCTCCAACACAAGGCACATATTTAGACCTAAATAAAGCAGGCTGCAGCAAGTGTTAGCATCACTGACTTTTTGGAAGCGATACATTAGGCTTTAAATGCTTCCTGGGGTCTGCAGCTATCACTTGGTAGAGCAAATGAGCCTTTTAACAAATAATATTGTTGTTTTGTGAGTGTGTGTGAGAGAGAGAATGAGCGTCTTGACCTAATGTGCTGCCTGCAGTAATTAGGGATTGAGACTTGAGAACAACATATTGCTGAATTTCAAAAAGAAAACCCATTTAAAAAAAAAAAAAAAAAAAAAAAAAAAAGATTGAGATTATGGGCCACAAAGCATTCAGATAGTGAGATGTTTCAGTCAAAGCCCTGCAGCTGTAATTATGTTCTTTGGTATCGTAACCAGTAATTTGTAAATGTCGAATGAAAGTAAATAGATTAATTATGATTAATCACTGTAATGTCGGTTAGAAGCACGATTGCAGATTTATGAATTTGATTATAAATTTGCAATTGATAAAATATTAGGTTTGTGGGGTTTTCTTTTTTATCATCATAGTCTAGTGAGATTTCTAATCAGCAGGTGTCACAATTAAGGCATTATTGTTAGTGTAGCCTCAAATAGCACATACATGTAACTAGTGAAACCTACAGCTACTATAGGTAGTGCCTGTGTGTGTAAATAAGGTGTAATAGTGCTCACGGGAGGGTATAAATACACCCCAGCAGTGCGGAAGCACACCCAGATGGATCTGTGTTTAGTGAAAATAAGGCAAACCTGCTGGCTCACCACAATGTGTCAGAAGGGGGAGGACAAGCTGGCAGTCGTGCTGATAACCTACTGCCTCATCTAGACTTGGAGAAAGCTGAGAAAGAAACAAATTAATTCTCTTAGTGGGTATTCACCATTGAATTGCTTTAATCTTGGAACAGGTTTGATCTGTGTCCAGAAAAGCTTGGCACCGATCAAATAGTATTGCATTGTGCTCTCTTTTTTTAAATCCTAAGTGAGAGAATCATAAGTTTCCCCTCTCTTAACAATGAAATGGTTCCTACGAATTACATGCTGAATGTATTACCAGAACATCTATTGTTTTTAAAATAGTTTCCCTGTAACTTGATTTTGTACCTTTTGTTACTGTATATTTGTACTCAGTACTGCAGTACCAAGCCTATTGTCTTAACTTTCATCTTGATACTCTAATTTATAATAATAGCACTCTCTTACTCTGATATGGTTCATTTCAGTATGCTTTGATCTTTTCGCTCCTTCAGAGTGGAAGAAAATGAATAACCCAGATGAGATGATCATGTTGATAAGTGTGTATGTGTCTGTGTGTTTGTTTGGGGTTTTTTTTCCCAGGTTGTGGATTACTCATGCCCCTTCACTGACATTCTCTTCTTATAAATCAGTAAGTTTCTGCTCGCTGTGTTTTTTTGTGTACTGCTTATTTTGTGATTCACTGTTAAAGACGTGTGCTACACAGAAAGCAGCTGGTCCTTGCTTAACAATAGAACATGACCATTTAAAAAAAAAATGAATCTTGTTTGTTAGAGGGTGTTTTTATTTCTGCCTTTCTTTTCCACACTGTAATTATTTGATTTGCTCACTTTAATTGCAAGTTGGTGCATCACTGCCATGCCAAATCTGTGTGTCCTGGCAATTCACAGAATCTGTTTTATTTTATTTTTTATTTATTTATTTATTTTTAAATATTGACTTGTGTGATTAGGACTTGAGGAAGACAGCACAGCTTTGCTATAATTAAATGCAGTGAACTGAAAGGTAATAATTGGGTGACAGAATCAGAGGTACATTCTGTCTTGCACTTTGTAGCTTTCAGCAATAGCTGTATGTCTGATTCAGTTATTAATCCTTTATGCAGAATAAAAATATTTAAAAATGGTTGTTAAATATAGCAATATTCTTGATGTATACACTTTGTGCAGGTTAGGACTATTGTAAATGGTGGAGGTAAAAACAATTCGATGATGATGATAATGATGATAATAATAATAATAATAATACTTTGAAAAAATCATTCATGTACAAATATTTAGTGTAGAATTTATGTATAAAGTTTGCAAAGATATGCCAGAGACGTGCTGCATTGGCAATGCCAAATAGTCTAGAAAGCAACGGAAATCAGGATAATGATTTGTATTAAATTACAGTGCCTAATGCTCAAGAGATTTGGAGGTGCTTATATCTTATATTTTCCTAAAAGCAGCCTTAAACTAACTGACTATGTGTGGACACTATGCATGAAAGGGTTAATACAGTGAGCAAGACAATAGGAAGTTATAGAGACTTCTCTGTTTTCAGCATAAAATGATATATGATTTCTTCATGCATGAGTGTGGATCAAATTTAGTGATCAGCAGTAGGTTAAGCCTGACTTATTCATTGTCTTAAACCGCTGGAGCAGAAGCGCCTCACGCAAGTAACCTGTCTACACAGTAACAGTGCAAAGTTCACATTCTGCTCAACACAGACGGGACGAAAGGTGTGTGTGTGTGTGTGTGTGTGTGTGTGTGTGTGTGTGTGTGAGTGTGAGTGTGAGCAAAATACTTCTGTGTGCTTTCAGTTAATGGTGCAGCCTTAAATGTTTCACTGAGCCATGTTGGTGTGAAAGGTGTGCATCTTCATGTGTGTATATATTCTAGGGGTGTGTGTGTGTCACACACTGAGCCTGATTCATTAACAGATTGTTGCCACAGTGTCATGTGTAATATAATGTGGTTGTAAATATAGCAGCTTCCTGCTTAGGAAAAGAGAAGGTGAGAGAGATGGAGGAAGCAGAAAGGTAACTGATTAGGAATAGTCATGATCTCAGCTGAAACATCCTTGTTTTATCTCTCGGAAGGTAAATGCTTTTATTCCAGGTAAAGTTTAATGTATAAAGTCTAAAGTGGAAACAGAATAAGGCAGCTGTTTGTCCATGTGTGTGAGAGACCTGGATGACATGGCCTAAAGGAACCTATTTATAAGTGACTCATGCTTATACTGATATGAGCTGAAGCTTCATTAGATTGGCAGAGCACGGTGCTTTTAATGTGAAACACATTATATTGCCTGTACGCGTGAAAAGAAGAAAACGCTTCGAGAAGGTCAAAAACAGCGGGTGGCAACACACAGGCACACTTTTCAGAGTGCATTGCATCAGCTTAGCATTTTTTTTTTTTTTTGTCATTTCTTTGTCTCATTTTTGACACCCCTAATTTCCTCTTTTTTTCTTCTGTGCTACACCCATGCACACACTAATATGCATGCGCACACACACACGCATACACACGTTAGTACACTTCCATTACAGGCTTCCATGCACTGTTCCCTATAAATAGATACATTAATACTCTCTAGACTGATATACAAGTTAATCTTTAGGATGTTACTAAATGCTGTTAAAAGTGATCCTAGCTCATCCCCCATTCTCCATTTCCAGTAATATAATTCCGAGCCGGGACATAGTGGTTCATGGAGTTGGTAGATTCTCTTCATCGAAGGTGTCATGTGGGGGAGGTACGGTTTCTTCATCCATAAAGCATTTAGGGCAGATCAAGGTGCTGAAGAGGTACACTTTGTCATTGTGATGTCTGGATAAAACAGGGCAGTCAAACTCTGATCATGTGGACCCACACCACTGTCCTGCAGAAATGAGTGTTTTCCCTTGCAAAACACTGTCTGTATCCCCAATATATAAGGAAGAAACATGGCCAGGTGTACTGTTACAGGAAAATAATCAACGATGGCATGGTGCAAGTTACTGTTAGTTGATTAGTGTGTTCGAAAGTGTTTTATTCTTTACACTATAGCAATTTGTCAACTTTTTTTTTTTTTTTACTAAAAAAACGACACTGTACTTTTTATCAATTTATAGTTACATTTAATGTTCTGTAACATCCATGAAACAAATTAGTTCCTGTTCTCTCTTGCGTTATAGCAGTTATAAACCATCATCCACTCACCAGCCTTTCATTTCTTTCTCTGGAAGTTAATAAGACAAAACGCAGCTTGTCGTGTTACTGCGAAACCGGAAAGCACAATGTTTTCTTTGTCCCCAAGACAAATGTAGGAGGAAAACATTACAGAGTGCTGACACCCGAGACACCTTCTATAGATGTTAAATAAATGTTTCCTAACAGAAAGCGTCAGCATATCAACAATTAGTTGTTGTTGTTTTTTATTTGTTAAATAACAGCACATCTTAACCTCAGTTTTGTTATTAGCCTTAGATTAGCACCTACCATGTAAGTCCCTGTGAATTAGCCATTGCTATAGAAATGAACAAGCATGTTTAATATTATATTATATTTAATGTAAATATGTGACTTGATTTACATCCGGAAGTACTTACAAAGCTTATGTTGTAGGAAAGCAACTCCTTCTGACCAATCAGATTTGAGAATTCTGTTGTATATGGTCTGAGTAATTCAGGGGGTGATGAATAAAACAGAATGATATAAGTAATTGGAGTCAGACGTCACTTGTGTTAAATCTTATAGTTCTTGGGTGTTTTGTACAGTGGCATTCATACACACACACACACACACACACACACACACACACACACACACACACACGTGCAGCCAGCGGTGATCCATCCTGATAAAACACTGCCTTTGAAAACTCCAGTCTATTTGGGGACGGCCTCCCAACATGTACTCGCAACTCTCCATCCATCCTCCATGTCTCACTCTTTCTTTCGTTTCATCTCTTTGTCTTTCAGTCTCTCTGGGGTTCTCTCTCTCTCTCGTTCTCTTTGTCTTTTCTCTGGAGAAGCTTGGAGTAGAGGGTAACTCCAAGCCTGCTGCTCCAGTGAACCCAATCCCTCTTAGCGTCTAATGAGACTGTGACTTACACAAAAGAGGAATGACCTCTGTGAGAGTGCAGTGTAGTGTTGTATAGCTTTTGTTTAGTGTCATTTTTAACATTTTAAACCTTTCACATGCCCTCTTATTAACCATGATACAGATTATTTTTGTGATCCAGGTATTAAAGAAAATTGAGCAAATATGTATAATGCCTGGAACACTAATGTGCTTCTAATAACATTTTAGAATCATTGTTTTAAAACAGGGAACTGTTCTATCTGCCCTAATGCCTTATTTAATATGTGTGTATATATATATATATATAATATTATATATATATTATATATATATATATATATATATATTATTATATATTATATATTATATATATAATATTATATATATATATATATATATATATATATATATATATATATATATATATATATATATATATATATATATAATATTATATATATATATATATAATATGTATATGAGTCATTAGTCATTATATTTATATAAGTCATTAGGGCAGATATTTTATTTATTTATCCCCAGACCAGTTGCCCTCTTTTTTGTTTTGTTTCACATGTTATCAACAGAACTAGTTTAAATGTCTAAAAGAGCATAGAAATGAACATCATCATATTAGAAGCACATTAGTGTAACAAGCATTCTTTTAAAGATGACAATAATAATAATACATTCACAGACCCTCGGCTTCACACCCCAGTGCCCAAGCAATGGAGCTAGTCTATGTTCGACCCCCTAATGCAGTATGTTTAGCTTTTGTCAGGTAGTTGTCCTAGTGATCATGGAAAAACTGCATGAACATGGACTGTGTTTGTTCGTAGTGTGATAATAAGCAAAGTTGCATCTGAAGGCTTTGTGGTGCAATTGGGACTTTCCTGATCCTTCTGGGTAATCTCTTTAGTTTGGTGCAGGTTTTTTTTTTTTTCTTTCTCTTTTTTTTTTTTCTCTCTGCTCTTTTTAAATAAGTGCTTTGTTTTGGTGAAGAGTGGGATTGAGGGTTTGACTGCAGGCCTCCGGGCACTAATTACAGACTGGGTAATAAGACACCCAGCTGTGCACCCTTATGTTAATTTACTCACGATAAATCAAAAAAGCAGGACGACTTCTCAGTAAAGTCTGATGTAATTCTGTGTCAGGGTCAGTGTTATCTGATAAAGAAAATGTTAAATGTTTATTTTTATCTTTATTTTTTTTAAAAAGGTTGTGTGTGTGTGTAAGAGTAATTTGTGGCTTGTGACTCTGTATGAGGCTTGTGTGAGCATAGTGCAGATGTTGAGAACGGAAACTGAATTTAGTATTGTTTGATTGCTTCGGGGGTGCAGACAGGCAGCTGGGCATAACAAACACTTAGACATCCTCTTCTCTCCATGCTGACTCTGGCCTCAGACCTGCTGAAATGCTCAAAGGCCACATCCAGCACACAGATAATGCTTTAAACACACACAAGCACAGCCTGAATCACATATAGCAAAATTCACCTACCTTAATAAAGCACACACACATGGCTTCAGTAATATCAGAGTTGATAAACGTGACATGCTTTTAAGGAGCAGAGTAAATGCCACTTAGCTGGATGAGGGAGGGAGGGAGGGAGGGAGTGAGAGAATATATCCCTGCTGTCAGCTCTTCCTTGCACTGATAGAGGTGACATCAAGGTGAAGGCACACTTGGTTGGAAATCATTGATATTCTGACTTGCCGGCTGCAAATGGCTCGGTGGCAGATGGAGTCTTTGTCAGGGAAGAAAAATGGCAGCCAGGGAATGCGGCTGCTGTTTTCTCCCCCCACCGACCCTCTATGCTGGCAGCCTGTGACCTTCCCCTGCTCGTGTGACGATTCTGCATATGCACTTTGATCAATTACTCTGCCTGCATTGTTTTCAAGGAATATGGAAGGATCAAAATGGCGTTTTCCAGACATGCTAGTGGTATACACATGCAGAGTGCAAGATGGTATTGATTTCATGCTTGGAATTCCTAAAACCTACCCCTTTTTTTTTTTTGTTGTTGTTGTTGTGTGTGTTTTATTTTTATTTATTTATTTATTTTCCTTCCCCCCTCTCTGTTAATAATTGTCCACATGTTTCTCATTTCAATGAAAATCTCTTTTATGTTGTGTGTTTGTCAGCTTTACCTGCTTGCTCCATGGCATTGAAGCTGTCTGGAAGGATTTATGTAAAGACATATATTGTTGCTGTGTTTCTGGCATGAGCAGCACACAAATGCGTGTCACTATTTTATCTTGCCATCCTGCAAGCCCTTGGTGATCAAGGGTCCTTGAATTTATTTATTTTTTATTCTTACTGGGTTCTAACAAATGTGATTTGCTTTGGATTAGAACCTCTTTTTTTCATTCTAATTGTCATGAAAGGTTTTCTTGGTGCCTGTTTGGATAATTAATTTGAATTAACTCACTTGATCCTTAAACAAGATTTATATAATGTATAATTATTAATTGGCACATCACAGTGGTGAAGTGGTTAGGGCTGCCACCTCAAAGCTCCAGGGTCCCTGTTCTGATCTTGCTGGGACTGTGGTACTGTGTGTGTGGAGTTGCATGTTCTCTCCATGTCCATGTAGGTTTTCACCAGGTTCTTTGGTTTCCTCCCACCTCCCAAGAACAAGAGAAGGTGGATTGACTACTCTACATTGTCCCTAGATGTAAGCGTATGTGCACATGGGAGCGTGTGTTAGACTCCTGCCCCACACCCGGGATAGGCTCCTGATCCATCATGACCCTGACCTGGATAAAGTGCTTACTGAAGATGAATGAATGAATTATTTTATTTTATTTTATTTTTTCTTAATTTAGTTTTGGCCAATTCCCATCCACCACTTGCATCTCTATCATATAACCGCTCCCAATCCAGGATTGAGAAGGCTATCACGTGATTCCCCCGAGACATGTGAAGCCAGCCAACCACATCTTTTCGAATTGCTGCTCATGCTGCATCGCAGGGTGGCATAACACACTCGGAGGAAAGTGCTATCCGCCCCCTTCTGCATGCATGAGCTTGCGGACACCCATGATTCACTAGTGTTGCTGTGATCGATTGGGAGAGAGTATGCCATCCCTCCCTCCTTCCCACCCCGAAAGCATGGACTGTTTTGGACTTCCGGTCATGGATGACTATTGCATCGTTTGGATTTGAACTAGCGAGCTTCAGGTGATAGTGACTGCTTTTCTGTTGCTTTTACGCTGCTTCTGGAAAGTAATTAATGTAATGTTCATCTTTTAATGTTCACTTGGAACACTACAGTCTGTTAAAGCAGGATTAACTGCTTGCTTGTTTGAAATGAACAGTAAAAACTATTTTTTAAATAGTGTGACTGTTAATTGACATTTTTTTTTTCTTTTTTTTTCCCCTTCAAATTATGTGTGCTAATTATCTGTTATAATATAAGCAGTAGCTCATTTGGCCCTGGTTTGTGTGTAACATAAACAATTAAAACATGAGATGCTCATTCATATTCTGTGATGGCTCATTTAATTTATTATTAACGCTAGTAAACTGTCAGGATTAATCGTCTGTGAGGAAGACGCTCTCTGCTTTCCGATCCTTTACAGAAGAATGCGTGTTGTTCAAGGAAGATGGTTGAGTGTATCACTATTTATGATTTTATCATTTAATAAGACTGTTTGTATGATGTTTTGCAATTTGCAGCATCTCTGGTTTCGAATGTGGATGTAAGCATTCCAAGGGCTGATTTATTTAGTAACTTATTTTAGTAGTAGTTGTTTTTATTTTATTTTTTTTAGTAGCAAAGAATTGTAGTGAAATTCAGTACATGTTTATCGGTCACTAGGCATTTTCAGATAAAAGTATTTGTTAATCCTGGCAGTGCTTAGGCTTAATCTTTGTTAGAAAAATTAAGCCTTGGGGCTAATTTCCCATGCACAAATTAAGTGTAGGCTTTGTTTCAGCAGGTTGAAGTTAAAAAGGTTTTCAATGCTGAATTAGCAGGGACGACCCATTTGATTGGGTTTTGAACAGGAGCATACTGATCTGTGTGGGAAAATGAGTATGTAACTAGAGCAATCTATGTAACATGGATAGATAGTATTGAGTATGAGTATTGAGGGAATAAGTATGCAAAAGGAAATGGTGTATTGGTAGACAGGAACTGGCTCTAAATAAAAAGAATGTGATGGCTATTCTATGTGACTTCCAGTACTCCCAGCATGCCTGCTACTGTACAAGTCCCTAATATCTTCAGGCATTTCTTGGTCACACTACAGACAGAAATGAGGAGAAATAGTCAGTAACTGATATATCAGTAGATATGATGAATGGATTTAGTAACAAAGAAGCTTTGTTTTTCTTTTAAATTGAGGTTGTTGGTTTTTTTTTTTTTCTTTCCTCCAGAGGTTGATAATTTAGCCGATCTCCCCTTGTTGTATCAGCATTTTTCTTGCATATGTGTTCTACCAGAGATTGCAGGATATGGCGGAGGTTAAATCTGATTTATACCCAACAGCTGTCTCTGGCAGGTGTGTGTGGTCTTTCACATTTGAAGGCCGTGCTTTCCAGATGATGTGGACTGGGTTAGAGCTATTAAAAAAAATAAATATATATATAATTTGAATCCTTGAGGTTCAGTAGGTTTCAGGTTTCTCTTCTGTTCTTTACTGTAGGCTGCCTTAAGTGTTTATAAAGTGTCTCGCTGTAATTCTAAAGTAAGCAGATTTTCACCTGTTTGTTATTCACGTTACCTGAACATCTAGACACTTGATACTGTACCCTGAAATGAAATGGATTAAATGTACCTATTACAAATATTGACTCTTGTTTGGTCGATTAAAATCTGCCCTGTTATGCCAGCTAAAATGGAGAATGTTGTGTTTTTTAGTGATTCAGTGATTATTGTAACTTAAACAAAATGTTTAAAAAAAAAAATTAAAAAAAAGGCTACTTGGTAAGATGGATTCAGTTCAGGTCAGCCTGTAATTAAATGTTTGATTTATTTATTTTTAACCTTGAGGTTATAGATGAATAAAATTGAAATATTCTGCATGGAGAGAGTGAGTATAATTTAACGGGTTGCTGTGCCACATTTATTCTTTAATTTCATTCTTAGCTCTTCATCGTACAATGTCTGGTTTGACTAATTAGAAAAGCTTAATCGATCATTATAAGGCTTGACTTCAGCTGGTACAGTGAGAGAGGTCTCCAGGATTAGGTTTTTCCTTTAGGACCCAGACTTTGCAAATCACTTCCTTAAAGTCGCAGTGATCTTTTAGATTGTAAGGCTGAACTAGAATCACCTTTTTTTTTTTTTTTTTTTTTTTTAGATTTTCACTCAGTGCTATTGCAATTCATCTGAAATCCAATGGTGATGTGTATGGTTTCTGTGGTTATGTGTACTTTATTTTGTTCCTTTATTTGTCCTTATTTGGTCACATGTATTTGTTCTGATTCAAATATGCTTTATCTGTGATTCATGTTGTCATGTTTATTTTGTTCTATTGACGTTGCCCTTATTTTGTCTCAACTCTGTTATTTCTGAATTCTTTCATAGATTTTGTAAAGCAATCATGAGCTGCTGGAATATGTAAAGAATGATGAGGGAGGCACTGTATAAATGAAAAACCAAATTGAGAGCATACGTTACTTTAAATTGACTCCGGAGTGAGCAGAAGAAAAAAGATGAGTTTTGGAGACTAACTGGTTTGCTCATAAATTGACTTGTTCCATGACCAATTGTGAAAATGTTTAATTAAAACGTCAGTCACCGTATAGACTATTTGTCAATACAGTGCTTATTTAGCAGAAATTAAGTTCACAAATACCAGCATTCCTGAGTTGCTTGTCCTGTCACTTTCATTCAGTTTAAAAAACAATAGGAGACGTGTGTGTTTAAGCCTTGAGGGTGACTGTAAATGAACATTTCAGATGTTGGTTTTTGTTTTGTTTTTTAAAACACATGTCCCCACTATCATATTGTTTTTTATACAGGTTAAAAAAATATTTATTTTATTATTATTATTATTATTTTATTTTTTTTGCATATGTAGACTGTCTAGGGCTGAAGTTTTCATTATTGTGAATGCACATTCTGTATATTCTGGGGGGAAAAAAGGAAAAAGTTTAAGGTTACCCTGAGAGAGAGAGAGAGAAGGATGTCATACAGTTTGGCCTAGTTGCATTTCCTTTTCAAAGTGTTCAGTGTAATGTGATGTTTCTTTTAATCAATGAATTAGACCACTCATGCAGTAATGCTGCACTAATGGTTAATGCAGAAATAAATTTTGGGTGTAGGTTATGTTTAGGTCACATGTGCCATTTAATGTAATTGCTGGCTGAAAATAAATGCCAACTGATTTATATTGAGAGCATGTTTACGTGCATAGTTACATTAGGCTCTGTTGCTCCTCTACATTACATCAATACAGCTGTTACAAATGTGCATTTAAATTTTTCAGCATAACACTGATTTTGTCTTTTTAAGAATCATATAAATTACATTATGCATGTCATGAAGGTGATCTGATGGCGTTATATTCCTAACATAATGTCCATACATTACAGCTTATTGTGTGTTGTTTGAGTTTTATAAAACTGTCTGTCATGAAGTTCTGAAATTAGAAATAGGACCTTGATTTGCTTTTGTCCTTCATTCTGTATCATAAATTTCTTGATAAGATTTGGTTTCGACTAAGGACAATGTTTTTGCTGCCTTATTTTGAACAAAAATGTTAATGGTGACTTTAGTTGTGTAATATCTATTTTGCAATTAGAAAATGTTAGAGGTTTTGACACAGAGGTGCCTACCAACTCACACATGTGGATTAAATATAACGATGTGCTTTTGACCCACCTTTAGTGCTCATATAAAGAGCAGACCTAGTGTGAAGAAGGTATTATCACTCGTGTGTGTGTGTGTCTTTTTTTTTTTTTTGCTTTTTATTTATTTATTTAATTAATTAATTTTTCTCTCTCTCCTCCTTATTCATATTTCTACGTTTAATCTTTCAATGTCCTCTGGCCTGTCTTAAATCATTTTGGGTTTATGTGAAGACAATATAATTCTGATTGTATCCTTTTGCCTGACACAACTTTGTGTCCTTGAAATTCTTCTTAATATCCACCGATCAGCCATAACATTAAAACCACTGACCGGTGAAGTGAATAACATTGATTATCTTGTTACAGTGGCACCTGTCAAGGGGTGGAATATATTCGGTAACAAGTGAGCAGTCAGTTTTCTAAAAATGAGCAAGCGTAAGGATCTGAGTGACTTTGACAAAGGCCAAATTGTGATGATTCGAAGACTGGGTCAGAACATCTCCCAAACGGCAGGATTTGTGGGGGGTGTTCCTGGTATGCAGTAATTAGTACTTACCAAAAGTGGTCCAAGGAAGGACAATGGTGAACCGGAGACTGGGGCATGGGTGTGTGGGGAGCAAAGACTAGCCTGTCTGGTCCGATCCAACAGAACAACTTCTGGAGCACAAATTGCTGAAAAAGTTAATGCTAGCGGTGATGGAAAGGTGTCGGAACACACTGCATTGCAGCTTGATGCACTTGGGGTTCACGTAGCCACAGACTAGTGCCCATTCTGACCCTTGTCAACTACCAAAAGCGTTTACAGAGAGCATCAGAACTGAACCATGGAGCAATGGGAGAAGGTGGCCTGGTCTGATAAATCACATTTGCTTTTACATCATGCGGATGGACAGGTGCATGTGTGTCGCTTACCTGGGGCGGAGATGGCCCCAGGATGCACCAAGGGAAGAAGGCCAGCCAGCAGAGGCAGTGTGACACTCTGGGGAATGTTGTGCTAGGAAACCTTGGGTCCTGGCATTCATGTGGGTGTTTATTGACGTGTTCCATTTACATTACATTTACATTTATTCACTTAGCAGACGCTTTTATCCAAAGCGACTTACAAATGAGAATGTTCCACCTACTTAACAGTCAGTGCGTTTACATGGACAACAATAATCCACTATTAACCCGATTTAAGACAATACTCTGATTAAGTAACTACCATGTAAACAGCAATTTTTAATTACCTTAATCCGATTAAGGTCATACTCGAAGTAAACACAAATTGTATGAAGACATGTGGAGTACTCCTGTTTTAGTCACATTATCAACGTGTATTACAGACATGTAAACACCTTAATCACATTATTAACGTCGTGTGAGAGTTTTCACCGCGTTTTGCGACAGGACATACATGGCAGCGCTCAACTGTATTATGGCAAAAAAGAGAGCACGGCTGCATCTCGAAGACGAACTGTATGTTGATACCTGAAATTCTGGAGGGACATCGGACGGCGTGGCGTGGTGACGTGTGCCGTTAATCTAATTATGTTCTGTAACATGTAAAACGGGTACATGAAAGGAGTATTCTAAAAGCGATTCATGTAAGCACCTTAATCACAATATTATCTTACTCAGGGTAAGGTCAGTAATTAGATTACTGCTGTCCATGTAAACGTAGTCATTGTTTCAGACCAAGTACACCCCTTCTTAGCAACGATATTCCCTAATGACAGTGTATTCTTTCAGCAGGATAATGTGCCCTGCAACACTGCAAAAATTTTATGGTTGATGTGTATATGGTGTATATAGCCCACGCATTCTTGCCAGTGTAATGTGTGTTGTTTCCAATAACATTTTGAATTACCCATCTGGACCTGCGTTAATGTCAAGCAGATGCTCTTTGAATCCGTTACTGTTCCAGCAGTGTCTTCATTTTAAAATGCATGTCATGAACATTTGCATATCATCATGCCAAACGTCAGATGGCTGGAGGAGGTCTGCTCTCCTTACTTTTCTTTCTCAGACTTTTTATGAGCAAACCTCGTCATTTCCCTTCATTTGACTAAATATATTATTCTCTCAAGCCGCACTGCACCTTGTTCTGGAGCATAGCTCTCAGCCACAAACATGGCTTGTTTATTTAGAAACGAGTTTCCATGTTCAATACCTTTCCACTTTATGGTGCAGAACCTCAGTATTGACATACCTGACCAAGCCAGGTGTGGAGCATATTAGTACTGAGTTTGTTCAGCTCTTTTAAGATGTAGCATAGTCTGTTTATGGCTTTTGATTAAAATAAAATTGAGTGTTTGGGCTCCTGTTTTATGTAGATATTAAAACTTTGTATTTTATTATCAGCAGCAGATCATCATGGCAATGTTGGCAGAGGTAGAGAAACAATTTCTGTAACAATTTAAGAGTAAACAAGATTGGAGAGATGAGCATTCGTATCATTTACAGCAGTAATGAGCAGTTATTTTCTCATAACAAGCAGTTTCTTCATGGCAGTAATACATTTCATAGCTAAGTGTATTACCTGAACTCTATGGTTGCCGTGTTTACTGATGAGAGATTATTTATGTGTAGAAGAAATTATTTAACTCTTCAAAATCTGAAATTAAATATCCGAAACCATCCATGGCTGTAACACAACAAGAATCTTGAGAGATTGAAAAATCAATCAATACGTTGTGGTTGGCTTTTACACAGTATCTAATTAAGACTGAGGGAAGTTTCTATAAAGTCTTCTAAGACTATAATTGAGATCTCATGAGTCGATTTTAACAGTTTGAGATTGATTTGAGTCCAATATTGTTCAAAACGGCACACTTTTATGGATGCGCTGTACACCATTTAATGCTGCACATGTGCCGTAAAAGAAACTAAGGACATTTTTAGATAAGTCTGTTTTGTTTTTTTTTTTTTTGTTGTTTTTTTTCTTTCTTTCTTTGCTTTGTTTTCAGATTTTGTGCTGCTACAGCTTATTGTACACTCTGACCTCCTTTATTTATTCTCTCTGTCTCTAAACCTTATGTGCATTCCTCGCATATACACTTGCATCTTTTATGAAACTTCTACAAAAAGAGATGTATTATGGTGAAGTGCTTTAACTGCACTGTAGGTCAACTTTGTGAAAATCCTCCTGTCCTACTGATAAGCTTCCTCTGCGTTAGACTGTGTACAAATAACATATTTAATCAAAATCCCATAGACTGTAAACATCTAAAGTAAGTTAAAGGAAAAGGGAAGGTCACATTACTGTGGCAGTCCTTATGCTTAAACCAAGCATGATTTATTGAATTTTGAAATATTACAGTAAGCTGCTTTGTTTCAGGGTCGAGCTGCCTTTAGATCTGACAAAGATTCATCAGGATTTATTTAACAGAAGCTCTTGATTAGATATCTTTTCAGGTGCTGCATGTCCATGTGTTTCAGCTCCCACATCCATTATGTGATTTAGTTAGTGCCTTGGAAACTGAAAATACGACCGCTAATGTTGAATGCAGACTCTGGGTTCTGCCTTTACACAGATCTGAAGCCCGTTTGTTTTCTGTAAAGAGCACTCTTCAGCTCTGTCACCCTTTTTTTTTTTATTGTTCACATCTTTTATCTCTCCACTTCTCATCTGGCTTGGTGATCAGGGTGGTGTGAGGAGCTGATTAACTACTGTTTGATCCTGATGGAAGACATTATTATGGCAGGAAAGCAGAGCATTTATTAAGCTATTAGTATTTAATTTCCCTCTACCTTCCTTTTCATAGTATGCAACGTTTTGGGCCATTTATTTTGCTTTTGTTCTTATGAATTTCTGTGTTTAAAAATCCAGAATCATTTAAAATTCATTCAATCTAAGGCACTGAATACAATTCCTGGACATATGATTGATACAGAGATTTGTCACGGATTAATCTCACACAATGACAGCAAATCAGAGGTGGAACTACCTTATAGTAGATGGGTGCAAACTGTAATTGTATAGCCCTGTCAATCATGACATCGTCTGTAAAATTCAAAATGTGTGTGTTGTAAGAAAATGTGGCTTTTGTGCAAGAGTAAAAACCACTGATGGAAACAAAACACTAGTTAAGTAGATCATTGTTAATTTATGAACCCTAGGTGGTGGGAATTTCTAGCGGTCCTAGAATAAAATTGCTGCGGTTAAAGGTTAGGTTTCTCTCATACATATAATGGGTGTGGGATTAGGCTAATAAACCACAATCATTTTTCAACCATCAGTAATGCAGATCGTTCTAGATCTGATGGTATTTGTGGGAAACACTGATTTATATGTTAAATATCATAGCAATCAGGATTTTTATCGTGTTTTCTGAAACATTACCAGCCAGCCTAAATATACTGATGCATATTGTGTATAGTGAAAGTGTTTCTGCCATGTTTCCCACCTCTAATGGCTGACTTTAAATAGCAAGCCATACACATAAAGACGCAGGGACAAATCACAAAGAACACCCTTCACAAATAATTCACCACTTTGTATCATTCCTCCTCTATCTTTTTATAGAGCCCCCTCCTCCCCCAAAATCCCTCCAATAGCTGTGTCTGGGTTCCCCTTTTTCGATTGAGCATTTGTGCTTAGTATATCTGATGTTCTAGGAGACTGGTTCATGTTGCTGGGTTTAGACAGTGGTGTTGTAGTTAAGGTGCATAAGTGACTTAGAGAGTGGCAAGGAGTGCTGACTTTCAGAAGGATTTATCCTTCTGTGTTAGTGAACAGTGTGTGTGTGTGTGTGTGTGTGTGTGTGTGTGTGTGTGTGTGTGTGTGTGTGTGTTTCAATACTGATGTTACATTCTGATGACCAGCCATCTGTTAGCACACTCCCAGACAACACACACAGACAGAGAATAAACGGAGAGAGTCAACACCATTACACTAATTAGCTCCATCTGAAATCAAACCTGAGGAAACCAACTCACCTGGAGGAATATTTGCTCTACACCTCAGAGATTAGTCACAGATGAGGTGTTTTTTATTTCAAACAACACCCAAGTGATCCTAAATTACTGTCGGCCTGCTTAAAATGACATGAAGGCAGAAATGCTTATTGGTCTTATTGACGGTTTTTTAGCATTTTGACTATTATTATTCCTAATGAGTAGGCCTGGGCAATATGACAATATAATGTAAATGTTGTGATAACTTGTCACAATTCCAAGATATAGTGGATGTGAATTACTGAATAGTTTTTTGGGTTTTTTTAAGTGCAGCACTACTATATTGCTGGGAAATTGTTGGCAAACCTTTATATTGTGATTCACAACATGTATCATAGAACGTCTTTGAGAATCGTGATGTATAGTCATTATCACCGAACCCCACTAATGAGTATGCTGGCCTTTTGACTAACCAGTTTAGATTGTTTAAGCTGCCAAGGTGAAAGTTTAATTTGCAAATTATTTTGATTTAGGATCTCACAGCAGAGATCTGTCTGTCTGTATATCTATCAAGAGCTTCAATTATCTTTTCTATTCAATGATCTCTATGACTTTAATGTGGCATGGTGGTTGGTACCAAATGCGCTTATTTGAGTATTTCATAAACTGCTGATCTCCTGGGAAGTTCTCACACAATACTCTAGAGTTTATACAGAATGGTGCAAAGAACAAAAACCTCCTATGAGAGTAGGGTCTGAAACACCTTGTTGTTGAGAGAGGTCAGAGGAGAATGTGAAGACTGGTCTGAGCTGACCTGAAGTCTATAGTAACTCAAGTAATCACTCTTTATAGCCGTGGTGAGCAGCTGAGCATCTCGCACATCAGACCTTGAGATGGATGGGCTAGCAGAAGACCATCTCAAGTTCTACTCGTGTCAGACAAGAACAAGAATCTGAGGCTTTCATGGGCACAGACTCGCTGAAACTGGACAGTTGAAGACTGGAAAAAAATGTTTGTTTGTCCCCCCCCCCCCCCTAATCTTCATCTAATCTGTCCAGTTTGGGTGAGCCTCTGTCTCAGATTCCAATTCTGAGCTTTCCTGCTCACCACAGTTATTATATCCTTCCTGGCAGCTCGAACCAATCTAGCCATTTTTCTCTGACCTCTCTTACCAGCAAGGCATTTCCACCCACAGAACTGTCGCTCACACAGTGCTTTTTTTTTCTTCTTCTTTTTCTCTCCATTCTGTGTAAACACTAGAGACTGTGGTGTGTGTGTGTGTGTGTGTGTGTGTGTGTGTGTGTGTGTGTGTGAGAGAGAGAGAGAGAGAGAGAGAGAGAGAAATTCCCAGATCAACAGTTTATGAAATACTCAAACCAGCCCATCAGGTACCAACATCCATGCCATGATCAAAGTCAGAGATGATGTTTTTCTTTGTTTTTCATTGTGAATGTTACCTGAATCTCTTGAGCTGTATCTGCATGATTTTTTTTGCATTGCGCTGCTGCCACATGATTGGCTGGTTAGATAACTACATTCATAAAGTGGACAAGGAATATGTATTGTAATCTGCATTTTAATGACTGTTTTCAATCATGCAAGTAATTATTCAAAGGATATAAATACATATAAGCATATTTAAACCAAGCTAAAAGGGAAAAAAAATGGTAATTTTTTTCTTAAGAAAAATGGTGAATGAAATATTACTCTGGAATGTTCTTAAAGGTGGATGAACCGGAGGAAAAAACATAATGTTGGCTTCAAATGTGCAGCACTAGGCATATCACGGATTTCTGCTGGTCAGCATATCTGCATGACGCAGTGTTGCTCAATTATAATTTGCAATGTATTAAAATGTGCAAATGATATTACAGCCAATTTGGTTGTTCTGCGCACACAGACATTCACCTAATGCATAATAACACACTGTGAATGCATGTGTGTTTGATTACGAGCAAAGATGCCTGAATTTATATTCCATGGAGTAATATCTGTCCATCTTCCTAATTATGGTGGGTGTGTGTGATATATATATAAAAATTTGTGTGTGTGCACGTGAGAGAGAATGAGCGCGAACAAGGGCCACTGTTATGCTGTGTTTCTTCTGCTCTGTCAGCTGGAACACCTACTGTGCATGTATGTGTCCAAGTCTTGCCTGCTCCTGAAACCCAGCTCATGAAACATGTACACCGAATGAACAAACAAATGCCTTGTAATTTCATGCACTTTTTATATTCATTTTCATTTTATATTTATTTTAAATGTAGTGTATTGACATGATTGCACACACACACAACTTGTAATTGTTAACTGGACATTTAAATGTAACCAATGAAAACATTTCAACAGTAGATGACTTTATGCTAACATATAATGCACAAAGATACGTTATTTTCTTTATATGCGTGTGTTGATTTCTTGTGTGCAATGTATTGCAGTTATGGAGTCTGGAGAGAGATTGCCATCCTCCACCCACTCCCAGCCATCCATCAGCTCCTCTGCTCCACCTCCAGCTTCATCACCAAACATAACGAATGATAGTGGTAAGACGATGGCCAGTGCATGCACACACAGAAACATGTACACAAAAATCACAATTTTTTTTTTTTAAAAAGGCAAGAGCCTATATACATTAGCGTAAAGAATCCCCACACCATTGAGCTCCTAACCCTATGAGATTAGTGCGTCGTGCTGAGTGTGTAGTGTATTATAAAAGTTTGAAAATAATGCAGAATTCAGTAGTAGTGTTGAAAAGAAATTTGGTGACTTTAAAATGTGTTTTTTTTTTTTTTTTTTTTTTTATTGTTTTGACCAAATTAGGGTGAAAATGGCACAGATTTACGGCACTTTTCTCAGTCAACTATGACGAAACACACACACATGCTGTACCTAGAGCAACCTGAAAAAAAAAAACATAATTTACAGCATTTTTGTCAGATTTTAACAGCCATTTCAAGTAGTGTTTGAAACCTCATCTTGTTGATCTGTTTCTGGTAAATGGGTCTCTCCCTAATCAAGTGGATAGGAGCTTGGTCTTGGATGACCGAAAATAACCGCCTGGGAGTATTGCCAAGATGGGACGCCAAGTGGACAGACTATTAGAAGCACTTTGGGGACACTTGCAGTCATATGTTCAGTTTTGTGCAGGATTAAACTGACTACACAGTAATGGTTGAAGGTTTAGACCAGTGTGTATTTATGCCAAGACACCAGTTTGCTGTGTGTGGAAGGTGCTCTGTTGTTTATTTAGATACAGCTCTTCAAAGCAGGAGTGTATATAGTGTTCTTTTGCTGCCAGTAGCCTAATTCCTGTGTAGGAAACCTGAACCCAAAGCACACATGAGAAAGGTGTATGAATTTGAGTTCGGGCTGGATGATAAAACGGTATCGGTATTTATCGATGGTACACATTTATCGGTAACGATAGAAAAAATGTTCAGTATAATGCTCGATAAAAAGTAAACAGACATGAAGAAGTTTGTTTGCCTTAACAACCCTCAAGTGTGCGCTGATCCTGGATCATAAACAGCCTATCATATGCCTTGTTAAATGAGTGTGCTAGGAGTGACAAGCAAACTGCCAATAACAAGTTGCGTATCTGTGGGGTTCGGTTGCATCATCGCCATGTGACATTAGAACACACGCAGAAATTAGTTCAGAGCCTGCTGAGGAGATTGTAAATAAAAAAGGACATGTCTGCTCGCCAGTGTGACAGTTTTTTTTTTGTTTTGTTTTTTTCCATCTGACCAACATCAGAACACCACTGTGTGTAAGATTTGCAAAAAAAACCGTCCTAGCCAAGTATGGAGAAACAAGCTGTGAGAGACTTGTAGTGCACATGCGCAGCGCTCCACACATGTACAGTGCGTGTGACTCTGAACAGCGGGCAAGGAAGAAATCTGACATTTTGCCGTTTTTTGTGGTTTCTGTTAAAATGTTGTCTCTGGGGGGGGGGACAGTGAGTGTCCTCGGAGCAGGAGCTCGGCTCGTCAGACGCGGACCTTAGCACGGCGTTATCCGGAAGTAAATGTTAGAGTTTTAGACGAGGCTAGGCTAACTATGATAACAGGCTGAGCACAAACCAGAGCACCACGAGTCCCGTTCTGTGCTGTAATGCGATGTTGATCTCCCTTAAAGTTTGCCTTTTACACTGCACACATTTTGTAACATTTTATTTATTAAGTTCAAGAGTTTCTTTAACACTTATATCTTATATGAAGATTCAATAAATAAGAGAATATATTTGTTAAAGCTAAAATGATTTGTTCTTTGCCTTACTAAAGTGGGCAAATTCAAACCTACTGGTCTTTTGTTTAAAAAAAAATTCAAATGTATCAGTAATTATCGATACCGAACGATATGAAAAGTTATATTGTATTAATTTTTTTTTTTTTTTAGCTGTACCGCTCAGCCCTAATTTGCGTGCACACTTTCCAAACATAAAATGCGATATGTGCAGGGGAGTGTAAATGCGAACTTGCGCATAGGTTTTTTGTGTAAGAGCAAAGCAAATCTGTCGTGAGCGGGATTGATTTTTGTACACAAACTTCCCATGGAATAAACTAACTACATAAGCACTGTGCTATGTTAATGATGTGTGTGCTATTACAGCTGAGAGGGAAAGCCTCTAGCAGCCCCTGCTAACACATTTCTGACAGGTTGGTTGCAAAAGGAGAAGCTGCAGCTTTAATGAATGCCAACAATTAAAAAGCCCCTCTTTCTTTTCTCTCAACTGCTGACAACCTTTAGCTCCTGAGAAAGAGAGCGAGAGAATGAGGGAAACTGCTTTTCTCTCTGCAGCGATTGTCTAGTGGGTAGGCGAGTACTATTGCACATTATGTATATGATTTTACTGTTTGATTTCCCAAGTTATAAAAAATATAATGCAAATGTTCTGTGATTTGTGACATTTATTCATGATAAGAACAGAAAGAAGCTGTCTTTCCGTGCATTTCTGTGCATACACACTGAATGTGTGTGGGAGATCATTTTTTTCACCCAGGCAGGGTGGTGATTAAAGCCGACAGTTCAGTGACACCTCTGAAGTCAGTCCAGAAGAAATAATGGAGATTGCTACTCATTTATCTGGTGGGTGCTTCCCTAAGGAGCACATTATAGAGCACATTATTTTACATCTGCTGAAGATTGTATCTGCTGGCTGTGTGTCCTTTGGTTGTTAATATGCTCAATTGCAATCAAGTTCTTCCACAATTGCTTTTTCTCATGACAAGCCTAACCAGTTAATCAAAGGACGTTTAGTTTATTGATTTGTAAAGCACATTTAAAACAACATATGATAAAACCAAAGTGCTGCACAAGAAATATAGAACAGAATTAAATCACATTAAAAGAGTAAACAAAAACCAAAGAAAAGGCCAATGAAAAATTTTTACACCCTCAATTAAAACATAAATAATACAAGTAAGTTTTCAAGGAGGATTTAAACACAGAAATGTAAGGGGAAGATCTAATGTGGAGAGGAAGCCACCGAGAAAGCCCAGTCACCTTTAGCTTTAAAATGTGAACAACTGTTTGAATTCATGCTGATTCCATCCATGCAGGTATCTTTTTATTATTCTCATGTGTTGTGTATTGTAAGAAGATTAAAGTAGGTAAGAGTTAAAAATGAGCATAAATGGACACCCCCCCCCCCCCCCCCGGCTTTGCGAGGCTGCCCACATGATGAAAGAAGAATGTGTTGATTGGGACAAAATGACACCCTCTATTCACTGGTGATGCTGCAGTGTCCGAACACAGAGAACTAACTGTAGTTGTGTATGTGGAAGTTAGAATTTAATTGTTCTGAGGCTAGAGATAATGATGCCATTAATATTAAAAAGGTATTTACTTATGCCATTGTGGCATGCTGAGGAGACTGAAGAGGAGGAGATGGATGTTGGCCTCCTCTGCATTCTCGTCTCTTCTACTCTGCTATAGACATCAAGGCCCTTGGAGAGCTGGCTGATAAATATGCAGCTCATCAGAATGAGAATGAAAAGAGGATATTTTCCTGGTGTATATGTAACCTGGCATGAAGGCAGCTCAGTGCAGGGAGTCTTTTGTTTTGTTTTTCTTGAAGAGATTTTTTTTCTATCAGCTTTTGTCTGTCGTCTTGTCTGTGCAGTAAAACTAGAGATTACACACATATTCCACTTTCTTGTGTGTGAGACCCATCTTCTTGGTGGCAGCTCGTGAAGCGAACAGTGGCTCTCTCCTTCCCTCCATAGTGCTAGAGTCTTTTCCTCGGGCAAGGGAGAATAACCCTTGAGCCCCCCTTATGAGGGTTACAATTATCTAGATTATACCTTTTGCGCACACCTTTTCCATCTAGATGTGCTAATATCATCCTTCATGTCTCTGTAAGGATCCAGACTAAAATAGATCCTCAGTATCCCAATACTATTCGCAAAAGGTGATAAAAGGGGTGACTTGTTTGCTGTAAGGTGTGACCCATCTTGATGGAGGAAGAGATCCTGGTGCCTGAGAAATATGATTTGCTGTGGCTACCACTGTTTCAACACTGTACTTATGCTCATACTTCACCTAAACAGGAGGTTGGAATGGCTCACTCCAATCCATTGGCTGGTCAAAACATGCTCTGAGTTCTGTGATAGCTTAACAACTGCTAACTTTCCAGAATTCCCAGTAAACGTTGGCTAAGGGTCAATCGAGTGGATAGAGAGAGTTATAATCTGCTTTACCTGCTCGAGTATATTATTTTTATAGCCCTGATGTATAATCTGGTGGAATTCCGCTGTGCTGTGCATCCCTGTTTTTTGGGCAAGGTGAGTGGGGAATAAGGATGATGAAGCAAAAAACTTCAACTATGGCTTCAAAACACTTCCAAAAAGCGGTTTCTAGACTTTGGTACAGACTGCATCTTAGAGAATAAATGTTTACTCATGCCAAATAGTGAAGAGTGAACAAGACTGATAATCCTCGAAGCAGTATCACCAGATATAGCAATCACAAAACTTTCTCCATTTGCTGTACATAAGGGTATCACAGGAATAGCAGGAACTGTAGAGGTGAAAGTTACGATCTGGACAAATTCTAGTGGAATGCTGTAAAAAGGCAAATGCAGAGAATTTACTACGAGCCACACTACTCGCTGGGGTTCAGATAAAGACATCACCTCATCCAACATTAAACTACCGCAAAGGAGAGATCCGCACTAAAGAATTGGATGATGCAGAGGATGATGAAATTTCCTGTGAGCTCAAACCCAAAGGAGTAGTAAATGTGAAAAGGATAATAATCAAAAGAAAGGAATAAGTTATCAAATGTGAAGACCACAACATGAAGAGCTTCAAAAACCACCCAAATTCTATAATTGTACAGGAGACCATTTGGCTGCATCAAAAGAATGTCCTACATGGATTAAGGAGAGGGAACTACAGAGAATCAGATGCACAAAGATCAGTTACCACGAGGCACGGAGAATGGTAGACGTGGTCCCTCCTCCTACACTGAATAAAACATATGCCTCCGTTGTCAAGAAATCTGTGAATCCATGGAACGCCAGACAGACTTCACCTGTATGCACAAAGATAAACCTCAAAATGTTAACAACAATAAAGCTCTCCAAAGGATCAAGAATACAGGAACCCAAAGTGAATCTATCGCAATCAACTCTCCGCCTAATCCGAAGTCAACAGAAAACCAAACTTCAAATAGAGATACAAGAAGATTAAGTTGTTCACAAGCAAAAGATGAAATGGCAAAGACAAAACAAACCAAAGATGTCGAAATGAAAGAAAAGGATAGTCGGAGTAGAAGTTCATCCCCGGAAGGAAAAATCAGGGGAAATATTCCTATTTTTCCTACATGAGCATGGAAAATATTTTTATGCAATAGAACTGTCATGGACTCAGGGCAAATTTTGCAGAGTTGCAACGCTTAGTTTCAGTTCTCAACCCCCCCCCACCCCACCCCCCCCCTTCCAGATTTTACCTTCTCTTTTTAAAAGGTTTACAATTTTAAATACTTTTGGTCCTACTAATAGACAGACATTTGGTGGCACAGCGATTTTAATCAGAAACGATGTGATTCATAGTTGCATCAATGTGAAGAGTAATTTACAGCAGTGCGTTTAACCCTGCAGAGAACCATTAAAGTATGTTACATATACATCCCACCAAACCTTACTGTTACACACAAGGACCTGGATGACTTTGTAGCCCAACTTAATTCTCCACATATACTCATGGGAGACTTTAATAGTCACAATACTCTATGGGGAAATACCCATTGTGACACTAAAGGAAAGCGTATAGAAGAATTCCTAGACAATCACACCTTATGTCTTCTAAATGATGGATTCAGCACTTACCTTCACCCAGGGCATGGAACATCGGCAATTGACCTAACAATTTGTGAACCTCAATTATTTTTAGACCTTTCATGGAAAGTATGGCATGATCTTTGTGGTAGCGACCACTTTCCATTAATGCTAACGCTAAAAGGAAAAGAAGAAGCTCTAAAAATACCAAGATGGCAGTTTAAAAAAAATTTAAAGATATCATTTTCAAACACTTTGCTGTGAAAGGTTTAATGAAGCCTCTGAAGATGATCCAGATGCTATTAAACATTTCACCAGTACACTCCTCTCCATAGCAAAAGATACCATTTCAAAAACATCCAAACACAAAATGCAAACGGATACCATGATTTGATGATGTATGCAAGATGGCTATAAAAGAATGGAAGAAGGTTGAAAGACTATTCTTCACAAGGCCAACAAGGGAAAATCTTAAGGTTAAAATAAGTAGGGCACAAGCTCAAAGAATAATAAATGAAGCTAAAAGGACAATTTGTATGTTGTCTGACATCAAGTACCCCAACAATAAGGGTCTGGAATCTGATTCGCAGGATGAAGGGCAGGAATGATGGAGCTCAAATTCAGCACATCAAATATCAAGACACTATTCTAACTTCAAAACTTTTGAAAAGAACTCCTCCAGTGGAAATTGCCTTAATACCTTCCAAGTTTTCTTAGTACAGGATGAAAGGTATCATTTTTTCATGTAATAATAAGGAAATTTATCAGCTGTTCACAATGGAAGAATTGACACGAGCCATAAACAGAGCACATGATACGGAAGTAGGATAATATCTACTACCAGATTAAAAATAAATAAATAAATTTCCTTCGCATTGTACTGTCTTTACTGCTCAAACTTTTTAACTCGATTTGGATATCAGGGAATATTGCACTCTCTTGGAAAGAAGGATCATAATGACCCCAACATTACCGCCCAATAACCGTAACAAGTTGCTTATGCAAATCCATGGAGAGAATGGTTAATGAACGTCTAGTATGGATCCTGGTATCGCAACATCTCTTAAGTAAAGTTCAGTGTGGCTTCAGAAAAGGAAGAAGTGCTGTTGATAAGCCTTGAAAGCTACGTATGAGATGCTTTCATCAGAAAAGAACATGTTGAGAAAGCTTATGATGCCACTTGGAAGTTCGGTATTTTAAAGGATTTACTTCAACTTGGTTTTAGAGGACACTTTAAAACAGTGTCCAGACAGACATTTTAAAGTCGGAGTAGGTAATATCCTATTTGACCCACATAAACAAGAACTAGGAGTACCATAAGAAAACATTTTATCAGTTACACGTTTTAGTATCAAAATATACGGCCTTGCAAAAGCCATCGGAACGGATATCCATTACAGTCTTTATGTGGATGACATTGGCATTTGCTACAGAGGCAAATGCATGAGTAACATTTGAACAGAAAATCCAGCTGACAATTAAAAGAATGCAATCCTTAAAACCATTATCACATGGTTTTAAATTTTCAAAGACCAAAACTGTTTGCATGCATTTTTGCCAGCTACGCCCTCTCCATCTTGATCCGGAGCTATTCATGGATGGTGAACACACCAGAGTGGTCAAGGAAACCAAATTCCTTGGAATAACTCTGTAAACTGAGTTTTATCCCTCGCATAATGATTTTAAAAGATAAATGTCTTAAAGCCTTGAACATTTTAAAAGTTTTAGCTAAAACAAAATTGGGTGCAGAATGTTCAGTTCTTTTTAAATCTCTTCAGAACACTAATCCGATCATGCCTGGATTATGGATGTATAGTATATGCATCAGCCAGGAAATCATATATCCGACTCTTGGACACAGTGCATCATCAAGGCATACAACTGGCTTTAGGGGCCTTTAGAACATCACCAACTCAAAGTTTTTATGTAGAAGCAAATGACCTTTCTCTGGAGAACAGAAGACTCAAACTAGCCCTGCAATATACAACAAAGCTGAAGATCAACAAAGAAAACCCAGCTTACCATCCTGTTCTCTCAACCCCTTCTTCAAGCCTATACAAACAAAAACCAAGACATATCTGACCTTTTGGACTACAGTTCAAACCACATTTACAAAATCTCAAAGTAGATCTGAGCATACTGGAATGGATGCACTTCTGTATAATCCCCCCCGGACCTAACAAGAAATAAAAAAATCTGAAACCAATTGACTTTCAACAACTCCTCTACATAAGAAAAATATATCCATCACATACACTTGTATATACACAGATGGATCAAAATCTGAAGACCATGTATCATCTGCTTTCGTGACCAATCACCAAAAAAAAAGGAATATCCATCTCCAACCACAGCTCAGATTTTCTAGCAGAGGCAAACGCTATCATCTTAGAACTGGACTTCATAAAGAATATGCAATAGAAAAACTTTCTGATAACTACAAATTCCAAATCCTGTCTTCAAGCAATGTCATCCCTAAAACATGATCACCCAACGCTTGTAAAGGTTCTTTGCAAATTGCTGGACCTGGAGGCCCAAAATTTCAAATCTGCTTCTGCTGGGTACCGGGACACTGTGGAATCCTGGGAAATGAAGAAGCAGACACTGCTGCAAAAGAAGGATTATCAGCGGATTTCAAAAAGTGTCCAATACCTCCCACTGACCTAAAACCCATAATAAATTCCTATATTAACATTAAATGGCAAACTGAGTGGGAACAATGCACAAACTCCATGAAATCAGCCCTGTAGTTGGCAAAAGAAATGTTTCTCTGTTTTCAAATCACTGGGACCAGATGGTCTACACCCGCTGTCGAATAGGTCACTTCAGGATGACACACAAGTTCTTAATATTAGGAGAAGACTCACCAACATGTACCTTCTGCCAGAATCCATTATCCTTGAAACGTGTTTTATTAGACTGCACTGGTCTTAACCCTGTGAGAAACCTTTTTTTAATTTTTATTTATTTATTTATTTATTTTTTATTTTAAGACAACACTGAGAAATTTTTATCAAAGTCAAACCTAATACAATTTTAGAGTTTTTAGGAAAAGTAGATTTTAAAAACCTTTTATAGAGTCCCTTAGACAATTCTCACTATGAAAATAGCCATAGAATCTGGCATGATGTTTAAAAAAAAAAAACAAAAAAACAACAAACAAACAAACATCTTCCACTCCAACCTTAGCTAACCATGTCTTTTATGGAGATGGCTTTATGCACAGGGGTATTGTCATGCTGGGACACGTTTGCTGCCCTTTAGTTCCAGTGAAAAGAAATTGTAATGCTACAGCATACAAACACATCCTAGACAATTTTAGCAACAGTTTGGAGAATGCCCATGTGTGGGTGTGGTCAGGTGTCCACATACTTTTGGCCATATATTGTGTGATGGCGTTATCTTGTCAAGTAGAAGGATTTATTTATTTATTTATTTATTTATTTATTTAATGAATAAATAATCAAATAAATTATTGCACTCTGAACTGCGAATAGATTCTCTTATGCCATGTTCCTCGTCCTCTGTCTTGTACGGATCATCATGTGCATGGCTGAGAACGTCAACTGTCATTTCACTTGCCACTCAAACCCCCACTCACAAAACTGTCGCAGTATTTATGCATGGATACAGATATTCATGTGTGCCTCATTTGTGTTTTTTTTAAATTTATTTTTATTTGTTTATTTTTTATGTGGTTTATTCTGTGTTCTTCACAGTATGTGTGCCTATTTGACCTGTTACTAATTAACACACTAAACACTCTGTTGCTTTTAATCAATTCGCCCAGATAGTGTGACAAAGACAATTAATAAATAATGTACAGTACACGCATTGTTTTGACTGTGGTTTATATAATACTGTCTAATGGAGTGTAGATTTATATGGAGTCCTCTTTCTCTTGTTCTCTTTTGTTTTCTCTCTGCAGGACATCTGTTTCAGCTGGTTAGCGATCCAGGTTTTAGAACATCTTTCCCCATGTTGAGCCATCCAGCATTCAGGCTGTATGCTCCTCTGTCTGGATGCTCCGATTTCAGAGGTCTGGGGATTTTGGGATTTCAGGGAGGCTTAACGTCCCACCCACAACTTGGAACGTTTCCAGGTATGTTGCCAGACAGTTGAGTGCAAACAGTTATATATGCTGAGGACTAAATTGAGAAAATGGGGGAAAAAATCATTTATAGCGTATTTGCTAAATATTTTATGGTTAACTATTAATAATGAGTGATCTAAAAGATGAGTTTAAAAGTACTCTTTTCTTAATGTGATATAACTCTGCTAATCTATATAGCTACCCATTGCCTTTATAACTGCTTTTGCAATCTTTTTCCTATCCTTTAGTTTTTTTTTTGTTAAATCTCATCCCTATTCTTGGGTTTCTGCCAGATTGCTGGGAAAATCATTTGCCATTCTTATTGACGTATTTGTTATACAGTCCCTCCAGGATTTCGTGATTTTTGCGTTCGCGGAAATTAACACAAAATCAAGCACATGGCGGAATATTTAGCCAGATTTGGGCTAAAACGCATCATGTGATGTCATCACAATGCGCATTCAGCTAAAGCCCTCTTCGATTCATATGCTTCAAACATAAGTACAGCTAAAAGGTCTCATTTGCAAATAAACATCACTGCGAAAGACAGACGTGCAAAACAATTTGGTGCAATTGCAATGTCCGCAGTTCAGGTAGTTTTCCGCAAAAAAAAGCTAATTGCATTGCAAATTTAAAAAAAAAAAAAAAAAGCCACAGCCATTTCAAGCATTTTTGGTTGTAACAATACCCAAAAACAAAGCGAAATACTCTACGTGCTTATTATTGGTGTCTCATATTGCCTTCCTGAAATCTGGACACAGTGAGGGTCTTGACAAAACTTTGCTTTCTTTGTTGTGGTTCTTTTCCTTTTTATATCCAGAATATGTGGGAAATTTTTCATGCCGCTGTTTTAAGCATATTAGTCTAATTTATCATCAAACATACTTTTCCCATGTTAAGAATTTAGCTAATATTTTTGTGTTGGCCTCTTAACCCATGAATACTGAATGAATGATGTGCATTTCATTGATTTCATCTTCAGTGAAACATTTTAAGTGTCAGCTGTAACTGGATGATTTTATATTAAAAAATCTTTTTTTCCTTCCCTCTCCATATTTTTTCTGTTAACTCTGTGGATGTGGCAAATGTTCCACATATATCACCTTTTGCTGTATTTTCCATCGGGCTAGAGAGGACATTTATATCAAGTGTTTGGGGTCAAGGCAATGCTTTGACCTCACCCTGCACACAATTGTAAACGTTTCTAAATATGACATGCTGTGCTTTCTGCTGTGTGGGGGTGGGAGATACAGAGCCCCCCTAGTGTCGGGTAAGAAAAAAAAACACAGCCATGTGTTAACCATGCCCTCAGATTTGTCAACCGTGCCCTCAGATTTGTAAACCGCGACTTTAATGTGAGAAAATTTAAAAATATATTCAGTTGTGTTGGTTCTGTGTCCACTCAATACACATTATTAAGAAAATACACATTATGTCCTATTTGTGTGTTTATTTCTTGAGAAATAGAAGAGAGAAGCTCGAATGTACAGCGAATGTCCAATATAAACCCAACTTTAACGCGGTGCACACGGTTTACAAATCTGAGGAAATATTGAGTATTTGAGGTCCTGAAAATTTTAGGGTTCACCCCAAAGAGTAAATTTGTTTAAATTCAATCGGATTTGGTATTGTACTGCTTTAACTGTCCTTTTGGAAATTTTTACGGTGTTGCTCCTTTAATTTGTTTCCCTGCCTTTTTTTTTTTTTTCTTTCTTTCTTCAATGATTTTGTTCTGAGTTGGTCTGAGTTTACTATTTGCCCTAAGGTGGGTGGTAAAGAAAGTTGTTTTCACAGCTGGGTGGCATTTTGATGGCACTAACTGTTTCACATTTACATGTCTCACCAGTAATGGCCTGCAACAAAAGTAGATGGAATGTGCAGGTTGTCTGTCTAGGTTATTGCTTACTCTGTATTTACTCAAATATAATTTCTCTACTACTCAACCATTTAGACTGGTGGAGGGCGTCTGATGCACAGCTTCATGGAACTGCTGCGCTCTTTCCTCCTCTCCTGGGCCTGCCTCCTCTATTCACCCCTCCATCACTGAGCCAGTTACATACTCCCATGAAGAGTACACGGGGCTCTGCTAAAGGTAGTCTGGAGCCTTGGCATTTCTGTCTCAAGATTATTTCTTTTCTTTTTTTTAATTCATTAAGATACATACTATCTTACTACCATGTAAGATAGTATACATTTTTCCAACTTTGCTTGGGCAATTTATGGGGACAGTGCTGTTAGCAGTGAGCATGTTTATAAATCCCCTCCAGTCTATGATATGAAATAAATGACATTGCCACCAGTGGCAAAATACATCCACTTGCGGTGTCTAGAGTTTGAATTGAGATGATTGCAATTACATGGTATTTGCTGTTGTTTTAAGCATCAGAGGATTTAAGCTGTTTCTAGCCCCAAAGTGAAAACAACATGCTGGTCTGTAGGTATGCTAAACCTGAAGTGCTTAAACAGTGTATTACCTCTACCGGAATAAAGAGATGTAGAGATGTATAACGCAATTTAGTGAAATTGATGTAATCCATATGGTCCATGTGTGCATTTGTCCATCATAAAGGGTTGAATGGTGCAGTCAGTGGCAATGGCAAAGCAAAATCTGCTTCCTCTGGAGCAAGCTCTACTTCCTCCTCACCCTCACCAGCTTATACAACCTCTGAACAGAACAAGACCACCAAAGCCATCCTCAACCTCTGCAAAACCGAACAGTCAGCCAGCAATCCTCCAAACTGGAGCAGGAAGCAGAAGATCAAGACTGATCAAGCCCAAGAGAAAGCCAGCCGCAAAGCAAAAGAGGTATGATCATTCCAGACCCTGCAAATGTTTTTATAATTACACAAAAATGCATACATATTAATGTTCAGAAACTATAAGAATGTGTCTATTGAGAATGTGAGCTTTATGCCACATACAGTATATTGTGTTTGATGATTATACTCTAAGATATGCAGTGTGTATATAAATATTATTTTGATATAATAACGTTAGTGCTGCTCTAGTTACTGTTCTAGGCAGATATGGTTTTCACGGTCAGAAAAATCTGCAAGTACTTCTGTTTGTGGAGATCTCTGACAGGTTTGCTGGAAGCATGGTTCAGATTGATTGATGAGATACATGTGTGTATGGAAAGAGAGAAAATGAGTCGTGTATGTGTGCAGACTATATGATATGTCACTTCTTTCCATGACAGAAACTCTGTACAACAGTGCCAGACATTTCCAGCAGCAGTGATAGCCAATCAGGATCCAGTTCTGACAGCTCTAGTGACACACTCAGCAGTTTGGGCTCTGTTGACCTGGAGAATGAAGATGATGAGGATGTGAGTGTATGCAGTGTTGATTCTGGCTCTCAGAGGGGACAAAGAGTGAGCAGGAAGGTTAAGGTGTGTCATCCAAACTACTATTGATGTTGTATTGGCAACTTTTTGGATGGTCTTTAGATAATTAAATGTGAGTAGGTTGCTGTTGGATGTTACCTGGAATCCACACCAGATGCTACAAATAAGCAACACACGTGTATAGTATAAAGGGACCTTCTGTGTAAACCACAATGTGGATCAGTTCCATTCTATATATGCTACTGGCAAGAAAATCGCAAAAGCACATTATGAAGGAAATTAACTCTTGTAAGTACATTAGTGTCGATAGACTATTGAAGAAACCTTTTGTATTACGGTTCCCTTAACCGACATTACTAATGCATTAGTTAACATGAGCAAACCATAAACTTCATCAATAATACCCCATAAATAAAATCAAAGTAACATACACTTGTATTAATTTTTTTTAAACAATAAACCAATTTACCTTAATAGAACATGTTTGCTGTTGTTAAGTGCCAAAATTTAAGAGCTGAGGCAAGTTAATTGTCACCATTTAGTAACATACTGTAATTTATTTAAACTTGGGTTTAATCTTAGATTTAATAAACTTTAGTCAGTGCAATTATATTTTGTTAACAAAACCTGACTATAAAAGCACTACCAAAAAAAATGTGACCGGGGGCCAATGAGCTGCTAGCATATTTGTGTGTATTCCTATCCACATGTTTGAGTTGTGAGAATCATCACATTCTGCTCTGTAGCTACAAACTGTGCAATCATAAAGTAAATTCAGATTTTTAAATGCAATTTCTTTAAAGCTGTAGTAAATGGATTTCAAAGGCCTTTGTTTTTCCCACACATACAATTAATAGATGGGATTGTGCTTTAACAAATCTGCAACCCACAGAGTTAGTGTGAATAGAATCATTAGGTAAAACAAAAGCACACCTGTTCCTTGAGACAGAACCGCTGAAAATGCTCAGTGTGCATGCTCGGGATTCTGTTTGAGAGAGGCTATTGTAATAATTGGGTGGATCTTGTGTGACCCATTCCTGTCCTTTCCCCCATCAGAACTCCTCACACATGGACCAAGCTAAAGGTTGCTTTTCTGATAGACCAGATATGTGCTCTATGGACCCTACACAATCCCAGGCAGCTCCATTACTCTTCCGCAGCTCAGAGACCAGAGAAGAGCACAACAAGCACTCCAGTGTCATCCAGGCCACAGGAGTAGCAGGCAGCACCAAGGCTTTCTCCTTCCCTCCACAGCCCAACCGAGATGCCTTGTCCAAACCTTTGTGTCTCACCTTGTCTCCCAAATCTTCCTTGCTATCATCTTCTCCCAAACCTCTCTCTGTGTCCTCATCTCCAAAGCATCGCTCTGTCTCTACACCACCAAAGCCACTTTCTCATGCCCGCTGTCCAAAGCAATCAGCTCTCTCCTCTTCCCCCACCACCTCTAACATCACTTCCTCACACAAACCTTCATCCTTAATGAAAGCCAGGCGTTCTCCAGACGAGTCCCTCCTGCACATCAGTGACTTTAATCAGCACAAGCAGGTAATGGTCTGCCCCTCTGTGTGTGTGTGTGTGTGTGTGTCTCTCTCTCTCTCTCTCTCTCTCTCACGGCTTTACACTTTTATCCATCTCACTTTGACATTTCTAGCACTGGATTGCAGATCAGAATCAACATCTAAAATTATAATGAATGAGTACATGAGAAATGATACTGGCAATATTATAATGATGCACAACATGAGTATAAATTGAAGCAGACTGTGTATTCCCCAAGGTTCTTCTGTGTAACTTACCATAACACCATGTTTTATTTATATTACTTTTCAGTTTATTCTTAAGAGTAACTTGGTTTGTGGAATGCAGCCTTGAAAAGGCCAGTGAATGTACATGTGTCTGAGACAAATGTGGGTCAGACATGCAGGCCAACCCTCCTCTGAAAATAACAAAAAAGCCAGTAGACTACCAGACTATCCAGATTTTGATAATGTTTCCTTTATTTTTGTCTTTCTTTTTCTTTTTTTGGAGATCATTTATTTTAATTTTGGCCCAAGTAAGATTTCTTACACAACGCATTTAGTGAAGGATGTTTTGCGGATGAGGGGGAAATTGGAAGACAACCTCAGGCTTGTACATGAGATTGTATGCATTTCTTGGGTAATAATAAAATTTTTGTAATAATTTGGTGCATTTGTTCCAGTCTGTCAAGGCAGGGGGTGGTGGAATTTCATAGTGCAGGGTTAAAGTTATCCATCTTTCTTTTCCACAAAGAGGATGCTGGCTGATGCAGAAGGTGGTGACTAATGGATGAACCCCTGCCTTAGGGTCTCATTGATTTACTCCTACATAGCAGCAGTTTCCTTGCCAGATTAGAGCTGACTCAGAAGGGCAGCAGAGTAGAACCTGGAGATCAGTGGCACAGTCCCATGAGCAATGGAGAGGAAGTCCTTTAGCTTAGCCCTTAAAGACCCTAGGCCAGGGTGTTGTACGCATGTGGAATTTCATCCCCCACTGGGCCATCTACAACTACACTGGAACTGGATCCACAATCCTTGCATTTGTGTGACCAAGCTACAATTTCCCAGTAGGTCTAATAAATATATGGGTTGTGGATCTCCAGCCATGGTAATTCCAGAGCAGACTACTGTGGTAAGGAAAGGATATAAATACCAAGGTTTCATAATGGGTAGGTCGTAGGCCTGCTTGTGCCAGCAGGATTGCCTGCTAGTTTCTAGTTAGCTATCCTTGTAACCTTGGCAATGATATTTTCCCAATTACAAACATGTAGGAATCCAAAAGGATGAGGAAATGCATTTTATTAAGAATTCACTGACCTGTAAACACAGACAAGGACAGTCATACCTGCCTCCCATGTGGCAAGCTATTTGGATATGAAGGTGTTACGAAGGTGGCATTTATATGGCCTATGCTGAGGTGGTGATTGCAAGCATGTGCTAGTACTCAACGGAGTAATGGATCCATTTCGAGCATAACTCTTTTCAATGTACACATATGTTGAGTAATACAGGAAAACTTACGCAAGACAGGGTTGTTGAAAATGGCTAGAATTAGCTAGAAACTCAGTAAATACTGTTGTTAGTTAATATCTTTGTCTGCCTGTGACTGTATTATTCTAATTGTTGAAATACTTCTATAATGTGGATTCTAAAAATATTCTATACTTTGTAATTTTTCCTGTGCCAGAATAAGTACAAATAGACATTATTTGAGTACAGATACCCTTAGTGCGTTATGACGGAGCATTGTAGTTGCAGCAGAGTTGCCCGTTTTAGCAATCTTAGGTCTCATAATTATACAATAATGAACATTGCACAACAATATCATGTATTCACGTATTTTATTAGATCAGTACATTTTTATTTTTGCCAGGAAATTGGAAACTTAAGGGCACAAAGCCATTTAAAATAAACATTATTCAACATATAATCATTTTGAAATTTTTCCAAAGCATTAAATATGTATTTTGGAGCACACAAGAAAATTTAATCTCAAAATGTAATCCCTTATAGAAACAGTCGTTATTTTATTACATTTGTAGTTATATTACGCTATTAACTTTGTAATAAAAGAAAGTTCTTTCTGGCAGTGCTTCCATCATTTCCATTTAATAAAAGTAACATGAATTAGTTAACATACTTGCTCTGTTTTTAAATGTTGTGTACATCGTTTCCCCTCGCAGGCAAAGGACCACCAAGAAGCAAGTAAATCCCTGAAGAAAAGTGCGTCATCCTCCTCACTATCACCTCAATGTAGTCCTAAGCTCAATTCCCCCAATCCCAAGCACTCCAATCTGTTTCTCACCTCCACCCTGCTGAAGAACTCCCCTAATTTTAATGGAGTTGTTCAGAGTACTGAGCAGGATGCACCCCTGGCACTTATTACCAAATCTCGATCTGACAGCTCTAAAACCCCAGATAAGCCTTTACTAGCAGCCACCAGTCCCTGCTTTAACACCCCCATCAACCTGAGCACAGGAGCCAGACAGTCTTATCCTGGACCTCCTGCCTCAGACCAAGCCTCTACACAGCGAGAGTCCTGCAGGGTGAGCGCAGGATCACTGCTCCAGGGAAAAATGTTCAGGGAAATGGAGTCTGACATTCCCAGCAGCAAAGACTCTGATGATTCGGGGGACTGTGAAGATGATGAAGAGGAAGATTTAAGTGACAGTCTGTCAGGTTAGTATAGTTACAATGTGCCACATTAGTGTGAATTTGTGTGTAGAAGTTGTATTGTTTGTAATCTGCTTTTAATATTGATTAGATTTGTCATAATGAAGTCACTTACAGTTCCTTAATTCTCTGTAGGCTCTGGCAGTACCCTGGACACTGACTCTGATAATGATGATGAGGATAGTAAAGATGAAGAAATGGATACTGACACAGAGAGCCACACCGAGAGCATGCCACTTAAACTCACTAAAAGCCCAAACCCTTTGGCAGACCCTTCTACTGGCAAGATCAGCAGCTCCAGTTCACTTAACCTGCAAATCCATGAACCTGCTCAGGTTTTGCAAACTTTGAAAAGATCTTGGGATCCGACCAATCACAGCACCCCAGGCTCATCATGTGTGGTCACACCCCCAGGTGATAAAATACCCTCAAAACAGCCTTCCTTAGAGTCACCATAAAACAGTCTTTTTAGATCTTAACCTGTTTTCATTTACCATTAAAAAAAAATTTGGAAAATACATGAAATTAGATTATGCCAACATAAGAAAAGATATTACTTTGTGAGTTTATGAGCTCTCATTACTGGTGGTTCTCTTCCACTTTAAGCAAAGAGAAGAAGAGTGACCGATGAGCAGGCACTGCGTAGACCTCTCGAACATGGGTAAGAGATCCAGTCACTGTAAAAGAGCTGTAATGCAAGCAAAAGATACACGTAACACATCAAGAGTGTACACACAGTAAAAGAAAGTCGGTGCAATGATCAAAAAGGTGTGTACTTGTTAGAGAAAATGAAAAGCCAAGCTAAAGATATGAAAAATAGGCAGGGTGTAGTCTCGGCCCATGCCCCACATTAGTCAGGCTCAGACTTGCTTGACTAAAGCCATGGCACCTGTCCAGAGGAGAAAAGAAGAAAGCGCCACTGTTTCTGGCTTCTGCCCATCCTCCACCCGTCCATCCGTACTTCCTCCCATGATGGAGTCTGTTGGCACTCAGACACAGTGACCGCAGGTCTCTGGAGTGTTCCAGTGTGTGATTCACAGCTGGCCAAGCCTGCTGCATCTCATTTGAATAACTGGTCTGAGTTGTGCCAGGCTTTTGTAGTGAGTGAATCTGACAACTTCACTAAGACGGTCTATGCAGGTAGAACAAGACAAATTATTGTGATTACTTACAGTGTGTGTGCATGTCAGTAGTGTCATGGGTACAGTTCTGAACCAATTCAATACTTTCTAGGTGGAAAAGAGAGACCCGCATCAGGAATATCTGTGGGCGTGTGCAGGGAGAAGTGGCCTACTACGCTCCCTGTGGCAAAAAACTAAAAAAATGCCCAGATGTTATGAAGGTAAGGATCAGTCCTGCTGGAGAATGATTTGTTTACAGTTTCTGTCCGGGTCCCAATATCTACAGTTCTTCAGCTCACTTTATCTTGTGTAAGAACGTTCCAGTTTTATTTTGCAATAACAGCACATCTTGAAGTGTTTTCATCTTATACCACAGCAGTCTATTATTTACAGTTGATGTGGAATTTCTTGGAGACAAGCTACTTCCTGGTATCACTTATACTATTAGAGCTATAGACGGGCATTCCCTCAATAGCCTCTCTTTTTTTTTTTCTTCTGTCTCTGTCTTAGAGTTAATAAGATACACACCTCTGTCCTGAAGCCTCTCCCATGGCAGAAAACATACTGACTATTACAAAGCACAGATACCAGGGACTCTTTCCATAAATGTTAAATAAACAACTCCTCACAGAAAGCTCCATCATATCACTGATTATATGTTTCACTTTGTTAAATAGCTTTCTTTTTTTCATTTATTAGGCTTGGTTTATGTGGAGCACCTTCCATACAAATCCCTGTGAATGAGCTGTTACTATAGAAATGATAACAGAATGAATGCATGAATATAAACCTGTGATTTAAATTACAACTTGCACTATTGTCAGAGCTGCTGCAATAGAAAATAAATCACCACCTTATGGCCAATCAAATTCAACAGCACTGTGGTATAAACGGTGATAAAGCTACATTTTATTGCTAAACTTACTTTGATAATGTTTTCCTTATGCTGTCTCTCTCTCTCTCTCTCTCTCTCTCGTACATTGGTAGTACTTAGCCAGAAATGGAATAAGTGAGATCACACGTGACCATTTTAGCTTCAGCGCTAAAATAAGGGTTGGCAACTTCTATGAAGCTCGAGAAGGACCAGAGGTGATTTACTGTTCATTTTATATTCATTGGCAGTCATTTCAGTCTTATTTGTTAATGAGGAATATTCGTTGGTCTTACTACATGGGAAATGTTGTGTTATAATTTTGTGTGAACACTTTTTTTTTTTTAAACAATTTTGACAGTTAAAAGTGAATTATGCAACATTTAGAAGTGTGTCTGAAAGAACATAACAGGAAATGCTGCTTTCTGTAATAATATGAAACAATCACTTAGCTGAACAGACCCTTAAAAGGTCAGGTTTTTCCTCCCATATAACAGCCTTTATTAACACTATTATAACAGTATTATTTCCACCTCCTGTGTTAGGATTAGCTACTGGTTCTTACTCACAAACAGTCTGACAATTGCAGAGTTGATGAGATAGATCATGGAAAATGGAGATTAATATACAAAATGGTTTACAGTCCAGAATGCAGGTGGGGAAAAATGAAAGATTCTTTACAAGTTCCATTGTTGGAACATTGGTTTGTTTTTAAATGGTTGCTATGGTGATTTAAACACCTTTTCAAATGTCTGATGGCCTAGTTTTGGGTTAAATTTATTCATGTACTCCATCATTAATTATAGAATGAATTGTTTGGAAAACAGCGTTGTTTCTATGCCGCTGATGAGTGACTTGTGTTTTGTGGGCTGATTATGTCCTGCTGATTTTCAGGGTTTGCAGTGGTGCTTGCTGAAAGAGGACGAGGTTGTTCCCTGTATCTTGGCAATGGAGGCACATAGAGGTCATCCTAAGAGTCTGGAGCTCCAGCGTACTGATGATGCCTTCCGTTCTCACCAAAGGAAAAGAAGACCACTTAGTATGGGTGAGACTGATGTGGCTAATGCTGCATTGATTAAACTACAACGGAAACTGGAGGCGCAGGGTAAGAATACACCTCCTTCAGTTGCTCTTAGGATTGTGAATGGCTTTCTGCTCACTCTAGAGCTTTAACATGATAGAATAAGGCTACTCAATGTGTAAGCTGCAAAGACAGGATATTTTGTATGTAACATATGCGTCTGTATTGTTTTAATATGAGCTGTACAAAATCCTCTGTAAAATAAATATGGATATTGTGCAATTACAGCCATTGGTGAGGTATCATTAAGACACATATTGTAAAGCTTATTAAGCAAAAGCAGCATGCTTCCTGTATTTTTTGCTACTTGTTTGCCTTTTGGACATTATGCTGGGCAAAGTGCAAATGAACATTCACGCTCCACTTCCTGTTTTCTCTGGGTCAGAAACTGCACGGCAGGCTGCTCAGATAAAGATGATGCGAAAGCTGGAAAAAAGGGCTCTTGCACAAGCTGCTAAAGAGGCCAAAAGGCAAAAAGGTAAAGCCATTATTCACTGCACAGCTTGGATGCATTTTGTATTGACAGGTCTGCTAAGCATACATTTTACAAATCTTTGCGTATATACAGTATGTTTGCTTATAAAACCTGTGTGGTGCTGCTTAGTTTTTAGTGATGAGAGAGATTCAGATTATGCGTCATGAGTCAGATGTCACTGCACATGTAACTCATTTCTAGATTTAAATCCAAACCACCTACATTCTTCCAATTTACCCATGTTCATGTTCTGCCATTGTGACTCACTCTCACTATGACAGGGCATGATTTAGCAAGACCTCAAAGTCTAAATAAATTGCCAAATCCAGGGTTAAGAATCATGCAGTATCATTTGAATCTCTCTGATCACTAATAGCTAGGCAGCCCCACAGCTTAATCTGTAGCATAAAAACTAGGTCTAAGCATGTGTTGTGTGATTTCAGCCCTGCTGGTAGCAGAGGAGAAGCGCAAGCAGAAAGAGCAGCTGAAGATTCTAAAACAGCAGGTAGAGGCTTCACTTGTTTTGTTTTTTTCTTCCTCACACTGATGCACACATCCTGCACAACACCTCCTCTCAGAAGAAAACTCCACATTTCCACACTTGTCCTGCACTAGCAACATACAGGATAATTGTGGCAGCTGTTATTAGTGGTACCTCGTTTCTATTCTGAATATGTTTTGGGGGATTCACACACAACAAACAAATGAGATTTTATTTGGTGTGTGTATGTGTGTGCGTATACATTCTGGGATTTATATCAAATTTGGGGATTTATATCAATTTATATCAAAATCTCAATTACCAGGATTTTTTAAAAACAGTTTTCAGACTGTATTAACATAGTAGAGGCATAAATAAAGTTAACATCAGCCACCTGATCTTGTTCTTGTTTTTGCACTAATTTTTTTTTTCCTTGTTCACTCTCCATCTGTCCCTAACAGGAGAAGGTCAGGAGACTTGAACAAGTTCGTGTCGAGAAGGAGCTTCGAGCTCAGCAGATACTTGAGGTAAAAAGATCCACATCTGTAGTGAAGCTGAATTATGACAGATCAGAAATATAATGGCATGTTACAAAAGAGACTAATCATAGAAATGCTTTTTTTTAAGAAAAAAAATGAAAACCTACAAGACGCCTTGTACATAAACAACAACAAAAATAACAAAGATCAAATAAACCTAAAATATTTTTTTCTTTCTTCAAAATACTGTTAAGAAAAAAAGCATACTTCCTGTCACAGATACAAGTCACATTTTTTGTTTATATATATATATATATATATATATATATATATATATATATATATATATATATATATATATATATATATATATATATATATAATTCAAAAAGAACACTCTGAACTGAGTGTAGAAGGAAAAAATTTAATTGAAGACTACAATCAACTGAACAAATTTTATAAAGGTCAACAGGCAAATGCCTTAATAAGAAATAAAGGGTTGGCATTTGTGGAAAAACTTGTCCGTACATCCCCTCATCGTACATTTTATTTTCTCAAGTTTTAAAAAGCAAAAACAAAAAACCATCATGTCCTTAAGCCACTGGGAGATGGATGGATATGTTGCTTTGGAAGTCTGCTAAATAATACTTTTATTAAAAGTTTTAACCTTGTTCTCTTCAGAGTGTTTTATTCTTTTTTTATACATAACAGAAAGCTATACCATTGTTGAAGGATTTTAAAAGAAAATGCTCTTTCACTAGTTTTTGTTTCTTGTTATTGTTCAAAATATCAGTAATCTTTGAATGGTGAAATTAACCCTGGACTTATTCTAGACCAGAACCTGTAAAGTCAGCTGAGTGAAATTGAACAAGCTCAGAATTGTCTACGTTTGGTTGCCCATAGTGTGAAGATCTAGCCACTTGTAAAGCAAGCAGTTACATATTTAAATCTAAATCGAATTATACTTTTTCTGTTATGCATCTCTTTAAATCTCCTGAAGTGTTTTTTCATGTTCAAGTTAATGGAATGAAAGTATGATTAGCTTCTGACCTGGGGTACTTTGTAATATTAATCAGCCAATTCTACAGAAAGTTAGAGTAGAGTTCAGTATCCTCACCCAGACAAAACAGGAAAACTTCAACCACGATGTTCAGATTGCTGTTGAACACAACTAGTAAAATGCCCTTACTCGTTGGGAAACTTTACACTGTATTGTGAAATAAATATCTCTCACCATACATCTGTATATTACATTCTCTGACTTACTAGTATGGCTGCAGCAAACTATTGTTTTACTGACTAAGGTGTTTACTTTGTTTGATAATCAGGTAATCTAGTAATCATCTCTGTTTCAATGCCGGGAAGATATGTTTAAATTACAAATGAGGAATTTGATGCATTTTGCTAATGACACATGAAGCTAAAAAAATGTGAAGATTCAGCTGAAGTATGTTCATCTTTCTCATTGCACTGATTGGCTACATGTAGACAAAATTGCACGAGTTAAATTTGACGGGCCTTTTAAAAACATGAAATTGCTACACTATTATTATATATTTTACTACTTTGGCTGTAAAATTGTGAAAACATCAAGCGGCTTCCAGAAAACATTATGTAATATGAGGATAATGTTAACAAGCAGGAGCCAGATACAAGGTGCTTTCATTTTAACGTTCCTGTATCATTACATTCATATAAACTGGCTATTATATCACCATGCAAATGAGTGTTCTGTGTTTGGTCTAAACACACCTGACTCCTAGTGAGTAACCTATGTAGTGCTGCTGATAGTCTGTTTCTTGTGTTCACTGAAAGGAAAACCTCAATAGTATATTGTATTGTTGGAATGAGACCAAGTGAGTTCATTAGAAATGTAGGTACAATCAAATATTTATGAAAGACAAAAACAAACAAAAAAAAATACAAGAGCCCCAGCTTCTTCAGTAGTATATTCCATTCTACGCAAAAATAAAGACTGCATTTCCACCCATAATACATTTCTTTATGGTTGGTTAAAAAATCCACATCAACAAATTTTCATTATTGACTGTCTGTTTTGTTGATTGTGTTGTAGGTCTACTCCTCAGTAAATAGTATTGAATAATAACATATTGTGTCATGGTTGGTTTGTGGGGTCAGGTATTCGGGGGTACCATCTGTATAACTAGATTTGCTGTAAAATAAACCGCAAACACTGATGCCAGACTAGCACTTACTTTCAGCTATTTAGTTTGATGGATAAAACTCCTTGTTCTGTTTTTCAGGCCAAAAGGAAAAAGAAGGAGGAGGCCATCAATGCAAAAACACTAGAAGCTGAGAAACGAATGAAGGTGACACTCATTCATGACAGATTCTTTGTGCTTGTGTGTGGTGTTCTAATGAACTCAGTTGGCCCATACTTGTGTGGCTTTACATCAGGGGTGTCCAATCTTATCCGGAAAGGGCCGATGTGGGTGCAGGTTTTTATTCCAACCAAGCAGAAGCCACACCTGAGTCTATTGAAAGCCAAGATCAAGTGAATAAACAGATGGAATCAGGTGTGGCTCCTGCTTGGTTAGAATGACAACCTGCACCCACATCGGCCTTTTGCGGATAAGATTGGACACCTCTGCTTTAGATGTATTTCTCAGATATGACAAGCAAACCTGTTCTAAACTAATAACAGCACTGACTCAGGTTCTGTATGTTTGAGTAACTCCTGTCTTTCCATTGTGCTACACTTGGACACACACTTACACATAGACACACAATCTGAAGCTGCCACACTGGGCCAGCCATGTTAACAAGGCATGTTTTTATATATTTAAATTGAAATCAGATTATTCTGTCTTGAGTTTGTCTTTAAACCTCTTGCTCAGACCTCATGGTGGATGGGTGTGTGTGTGTGTGTGTGACTGTTTGTGTGTTGATTGTACGGTCTTTGATCAGGAAAAGGAACTGCGCAGACAACAGGCATTCATTCTGAAGCAACAGGTATGCAGTAACAGGTCTTTCAGCTTTCGTCTGCTATAAAGGGCAACTTAATCAGAAACATTGTTCTGTGTCTCTCCCTTGGATATCTTCCATGTTTCAGTGCTCATTCTTTTAATGTTCTTGTGGTATTTGGGGTACCGCCCACTTTGGGAACTCCTCATGAAGGTGGTTAAATGTCGTTTTTGTCTCTCTCTCTTAATTCTTTGCCAACTCTTTCTGGCAGGAATTGGAGAGGCATAGACTAGAAATGGTATGGGTATGTTTACTTTTGTACATCTCCCACTACGTTGTGACTTATTTGTGATGTGGTTGCCCATTGTAATGCGTAAGCAGGCTGCTGTCATGCCTACATTTCCTTTGCATGGCTCTTGTTACATACTGTACATTTTTCTGGCTGTGCCAGGGAGAGAGAAATAGTGTATATACTCTTGCAGAGTGACCAAGTAGTATTACCAAGAAAATTATTTTCACTGATCTGTAATTCATCCAAACCATTTGTAATCAGTTTGTAGTAAAATAACGTGATACAGCTGTCCAAATGTAATCGGTACCATAAGGACTTGCACTTTTAATTATTACTATTTTAGGTGAATTTTTCCAAAACGTCTGTTTTATTTGTTGTCCACTTACAAGTCAAACAGGTTTAAACTAGCTTTACTCTGGGCTCATAAAATTACACAACACTGACAAGTTTCACATATCCACATAGAGAAATTCTGCTATCGAATCAGTTTAATGTCTGACTTGTTTGAGTGATGTATTTTATTAAACAACTGGGAGGAAGGACACTACTTATTGTGAAGGATTCTCCCACATCTCCCTCCCTTGTTCAGCTGACTGTACTCTAAAGGGCAGCATGTAGAAGCCTTCAGTTTAATGAATAACACTCGTCTGTACCAAAGATGGTTTTGTACGTTTTAGTGGCAGATGTTGAAGATCTAATGAGTACTGACTTTGCATATTTGCTTTATGTATACATCTTCGCAATACTGCCTCCATACACTGCACTGTATGTCTAGCATCTACCTGTTGCCTTATTCTTTTTCATTTGTTACATTTGATTTAGCTTTCTTGTGCTTTTGCTAATCTAAAATGCCTTGTATTCATTTTCATTTATGTTTTGTACTTTATTGCTATTTATTTTTTGCATACATGTATTTATGTCCATGCGTGTGATGGTAAATGGTGTGTTTGTGGTGTTGTAGGAGCGGGAGAGACGAAGGCAGCACACGATGCTGATAAAAGTCATGGAGGCTCGGAAGAGAGCTGAGGTGCGTCAGGAATTACACAGTGATTACCGTGTTTGTTGTGTGAATTCATCCTAAAATAACATACACTTTTTTTTTCAGCAACGTAAGAAATGAAGTAGCGCTTGTCTTTTTTTTGTTTTTTGTTTTTTGTTCAAGTGTTCACGCAGATAACACAATTAACCGTTGTCCTACACCTTTACCTCACAGCTGTCTGCCACTCCGTCTGTCTCTCTGTCTCTCATTTCTAAAGTGTATGAACTGTGAATAAAAGTGTAAATGCATTCCTCGAGTAATTTCCAGTGCAAGTGCCAGGTTGAATAGTAATGAATTCTGGCAACAAACTATTCCCTCTTGTGTACTCTGGCTACAGGAACGAGCACGTCTGAAGCAGGAGAAGAGAGATGAGAAACGCCTAAACAAAGAGCGCAAACTGGAGCTCAGACGGCTGGAGCTAGAGATTGTTAAAGAGCTGAACAAACCCAATGAAGACCTGTGTCTGTCAGATCAGAAGGTATTTGTCCCCTCATCACTCCCCAGTCACCATTTGTCCAAAAATGTACAAAATTTAGAAAATTTTGCTTTTGATTCTTCATTTGCATCCTCTATTACATTACCTGCTATATGTTTAGTACTGTCCGTATGGGTCTGTGGGATTTGGATGACCGCATTGCCATCTAGTGGCTACAGAACATACTACAGCTCAATAGATGACCTTTACATATAAGTTAATTGAATCTGGCAGTATTTGCTAATTTGCTTTTTTGAGGGGAAAGATGCCAGTGCAGAGCAAGCTGTGCATCAGTAGAAAGCTGCACATATTGTGGGTGACTTTTGAGCATGTGGGTGTACCTGATAAAAATAAATCCTCACCTTCTTTTCACCCAATCATCTCCTGTAGGCTCTGCCTGAGCTGTCGCGGTTACCAGGTCTTCTGTTACCAGACAGCTGTTTTGGGGACTGCCTGATGGTGATGCAGTTCCTGCGCTGCTTTGGGAAGGTGCTGCATTTGGACCGCAGCACTAAGCTGCCCACCCTTCACATGCTGCAGGCAGGACTCCTCAATCTGAGCCCCAGTGTAGTTCAGCTGCAGGATCTGCTCATTGGCCTGCTCTCTTCTGCAGTGTGTGATCCAGGCTTTCCAGCAGGATCAATGGTGAGGAACACACACAAACCTTCACTCATAAATGTGATTCAGATCAAATGGTGCCCCCACAACCATTGCCCCACACCAACAGTGGCAAAAGAACTGATGTTATGTGTAATCATACTGGAGCCATCACATTATATAATGGAAGCATTGAAGTAGAGATCTTTTAGGCTTGTGGAACAGAATAGTGAAAACCCTTTAGTACAATGTGTAATTGGCAATATTCCAGGGCTTAAGTGCATGGGAGGTGGAGAAGGAGGTGGTTTATTGTACCTACTGCAGTAAGACAGGGCACCTAGTGAGCAGTGCCAGTGGAAAGAAAGCAGCAGGGGCATTAAGAGTCCACGAGTATATATGGAAGTAAGCCCTGTGAAACTAAGGGCAATGTCAATTATACAGGTCTCCAAGCCATACATGATTAAATTGGGCACATCAGAGGTCAGGCTATGAGCCATATTTCTTCAGCAACATAATGACAAATCATGTTCTATACCATCAGGAAACTGGATATTCAACCATAGACTGGATATGTCTGGTGATTATTTGGGGGGTGTTGGGAAATTGTTCAACTATCTCTATGGTACATATATAATCTTACAATGCTGTAAGGGGTTGTTTTGTTTTGTTTAACATTGTTGTGTATTTATTTTCTATGACATTTTTGGTTTCCATCAGTTTGATCTTTATTTTGCCATATCATTTATATCTTAGCTATGCATCATAAGACACTATTGACACTATCAACATGAACCCTGACAAAAACCATTTGGGATCTTTCTGGAAATACTGAAGAACTCTTACCCAACATTCTAAGCTTTCATAAACAGCTTTGAAAAAGTATTTTATCTGTTGTCACTTTATTCCGTATAATTTAATTGCTTTTATTCTTTTATGTATGTTGTATGGTAGGCTAAAACAGCTCTTGGTGAGCATGTTTCCAGTGTGGAGATAAACCAGGAGAACATGTCAGAGATTTTGCAGATCTACATGGCCACTCACTGCAGTCAGACGGAGCTCTCACCGTTGGTAGAGAGTTTAAAGACCAAAGGCTTTCAAGCCCACACCCCCTCTCAGAAAGCCGCCATGATGGCTTTCTTGGTCAACGAGCTGGCCAGCAGCAGGAGTGTGGTTGCGTAAGCGCTTTAACATATCTCTCACTCACGCACTCACACACACACCAAGAAAAGAAAAAAAGGTTATTAACCTAATTACTGTGATTTGTACTTTTTTTTTTTTTTTTTTTTTTTTTTTTTTTTTTCTTTTTTCTTTTTTCTTTTCTTCTTCTGGTCGGCAGGGAAATCGACAAAAGTATTGACCATATGACAAACTTACGGAGAGAAAAATGTGTCATTGAGAGTAGCCTTCGCAAGTAAGTATTACACTGGAGTAGTTTAGTTTTGATTCATTGAAGATATGATTTCAGTGTAAAATGACTGTCAGCTCACATGTAAGTCATTAGGATAAAATTGTGTGTGTAGACTGAGAAGCATCTATGCTAAGCGGACTGGGAAGCGTGATAGCAGTGTAGGAGGCGAAGAGAGTCTGGCTTTGGGAACACCTAACACTGGTCACAGACGCAAGAGAAAGGTTGGAGGCATTGAGGAAGATGACGATGAGGATGATGACAGTAATGACCAAGGAGAGGAGGATGAGGATGAAGAGGAAGATGGAGGGAAGAAACGCAAGAAAAATGATACATGTGAGGAAGAGGTATGTAGGAACATATTAGGCAAGTGGCTATGAAAACAAATGGAGAGTCAAAAACTCTCATCCTTCACCAAAACAACGGTTTCCTCATAAATATTTATGTAATCATTGGCTTGGTAAATATTAGACTTATATCTGTTTCATATGAATAGCTGTTTGCTTTTTTCAGGATGATGAGGATCAAACAGCCAGTGTGGAGGAGCTAGAGAAACAGATAGAGAAATTAACCAAGGTAAACGCATTTATAAACAAATAGGTGGTGTTATTATTATTATTATTATTATTATTATTATTATTATTATAGTGGGATTCATTTGAGGTGATGGTAAAAGATGCACTACATAATTTTAATGGCAACTCTTGTCCTTTGTAGCAACAGCTTCTTATCCGCCGTAAGCTGTTCGAGTCCTCACACTCCCTGCAATCAATGATGTTAGGGCAGGATCGCTATAAGAGGCGCTACTGGGCCCTTCCTCAGTGCGGAGGGGTGTTTGTTGAGAGTACAGTGAGTAGAGAGGGTAAGAATAACTTTTATTCTGAATGTCACTTCATCTAAAACACACACTGACAATTAAAATACATATATTTTATTCAGCAGTATAGCATTAATATTACTAATATTACTTGCTAGTATAGCACTAACTATTGCGGATCTTTATGTATGAGGTGATATGATGACTGGGGTTTTGTCTTTGTTTGTTTTTTCAGATTCACAAGGGGTTCAGCAAGAGTCAGAGAGGTTACAGAGTGCTCAAGGGATTTCAGTGAAAGAGGAACCCACAGAGGTACCTGCTAAGAAACCTTATGACAGCCCACAGGCAAAGCTTGAAAATTCCTGTCTGGATCTACACCAGGAGAATGGCTCGTTCAATCTGTTCCTGCAGAAGCCAAGTTCTTTTTCCAAGCTGAGCAAAATGCTAGAGGTCGCAAAGAAGTCCGGCAGTGATCCTCAAGGTGCCATTTCCACTGTTCCCCACTTATATACAAACACTTCAACAATGTTACCCAACAGCGCCTCTACTAAATTAAACCAGGAAATTAAATCTGAAGTCAGCACTCTTTTACTAAGCCCTGTCCTCGCTGTCAACCGGCAACATCATCTACATAGTGACCAACTCTATAGGACTCTGGCAGAGAAACGTGCTCACTGGTTCAGCCTGCTGCCACGTTCACCATGTGATGAGTTCTCTTTGACAACCAGTTCTACAAATCCATCATCCTGCAGTGCCAAAGCCACATCACCTGCCACAAGTAACAGCATGACCCAGTCCACCTCCGCTTTCTCCTCCGGCAACAGCCAGAACATCACCTCTTCTGTCAGCCCTTCTGCTACTGCACCAGTCAGTAACTTTTTAATAGAAGGACTTCAGGTATGTGTGCTGTTTTACCCTGCATTCACACAAGCAAATGACAGTTACAGCAACAAAAGAAAAAGGAGAGAGAATGAGAATTAAGAGATTTTCTCAATTCATTATGTATGTATGTACAGATACATACATAAAAAATTTTGAATATCGTGGAAAAGTCAATTTTTTTCCTGTAATTTAATTCAGAACATGGTACTTTCATATATTCTAGATTCATTACACACAAAGTTAAATATTTCAAGGTTGTTTTTTTTTGTTTTAAGCTTGATTATGGCTTATAGCTCATGGGAATCAAAAATCCAGTATCTTTAAATATTAGAATTTATAATACAGAAATGTTGACCTTCTGAAAAGTATGTTAATTTATGCACTCAATACTTGGTCGGAGCACGAATTACTGCATCAGTGCAGCGTGGCATGGAGGCAGTCAGCTTGTGGCACTGCTGAGGTGTGTTGGAAGCCCAGGTTGCTTTGATAGCGGCCTTCAGCTCGTCTGTATTGTTGGGTCTGGTGTCTCTCATGGGTTCTCTATGGGGTTCAGGTCAGGCAAGTTGGCTGGCCAATCAAGCACAGAAACACCATGGACAGAAAACCAGTTACTAGTAGTTTTGGCACTGTGGGCAGGTGCCGAGTCCTGCTGGAAAAGAAAATCAACATCTCCATAAAGCTTGTCAGCAGATGGAAGCATGAAGTGCTTTAAAATCTCCTGGTAGATGCTGCATTGACTCTCGACTTGAGAAAACACAGTGGACCAACACCAGCAGGTGACATAACACCCCAACTCATCACTGACTGTGGAAACTTCACACTGGACTTCAAGAAACTTGGATTCTGTGCCTCTCCACTCTTCAGACTCTGAGACCTTGATTTCCAAATGAAATGCACATTTTACTTTCATCTTCCCCATGATTGTGGTGGTGTCTACTGAACCAGACTGAGAGATTAAAGGCTCAGGAAACCTTTGCAGGTGTTTTGATTTAATTAGCTGATTAGAGCTCTTCTCAGGTCGAAATTTCTGTATTATAAATTCTTTATTCTAATATGTTGATATACTGGATTTTTGATTTCCATGAGCTGTAAGCCGTGAAAAACAAAAAAAAGCTTGAAATGTTTCACTTTGTGTAACAAATCTAGAATATATGAAAGTTCCACTTTTTGAATTAAATTACATAAAAACATTAATTATTTTTTTGAGATGTGTATGAATGAATGAATGATGCAGCTTATTTGTGTTTTGTTTTGGTTTCCTAAAATGTGACTTCATGGAGTTGTTGGGTTGGGAATCCGTGAACTGCCTTTTAAAAGTGTATTACTTTTTATTTGCAGATGAAGCACATGATGGGCCTGCCATTTCCTCTCTGGCAACCTGAAGTAATAAGTCCAAATATGACCTTCAAGGGCATGTCCATATGTTCCACACTAGGGGACCCCCTCCTGACCCCCATTGTGGACACCAGTAAGAGTGAGTCCCCAGTACCATCGGGTGAGAAAGCCCCTGTTCTAGAAATGGCCAAAAGCCAGGACCTCCCCTCCCCACAGCTTATTCCAAAAGGTAGGGCAGCACCACTCTCAACTGCCTTATATTTCTGTGATAGTTACAGATTTTGCTTCTGTGGTTTGAATGCTAGCTTATATGTACCATATGTGTATGTTGTAGAGATGCACACTGGGTGGTGGAAGGTGTCTAGCTCTGAGGAGTTAAGCCGTATAGTGAGTGCCTGTCACCCTCGTGGGATCAGAGAGAGAGTTCTACAGAAACAAATACAGAAACACATGGAGTACCTCACTCAAGTCTGTGCCAAGAACAAAGATGGTAGACCCTACACCTCACTGATCATTAAAGCTGTGCACTGTAATGTTTAAAAGAGTTTCTAGACCTCTAATAATATTTTTCATAATTTCAAAAACACCTAAAACTGTCATTTGCTACAGTACCATGCAGTGGATTTGGCTAGTTTGATTATTCTGTTTCAGTTTCTTCCAAATTGCTCCTTTAACTAATCTGGTAACTAAACAATTTATAGCTGATATGATCATTTAGTTTCCATCTCCATGAAGCAGCTTGTGTAAAAAAAAATAAATAAATAATAATAATAATAAATCAATTAAAAAAACCTCACTTATTTTGGGCGATTTGTAGACTAACCACAGTGTTTCATCTCTGTATGTGTATAGCTGCTGTGATTGATGTACGTGAGCTGGAGCAGAGCCAGGTGTGTGTGGAGACTGTGCAGAGATGGTGTGTTGAGGAGCATGCCATGGATATAGACATTGCTGTGCTGCAACAGGTGGAAGAGCTGGAGCGCAGAGTCACCTCCGCCAGCCTCCAGGTCAAAGTAAGTGTCTTTTTGCTTCTTCTACCAGTTCCTCATATAGACATTTTGGTGCAAAAGTACATTTTCCAATCTTTTCTGTTGATCAGGGCTGGAAGCCGACAGAGCCACAGTCGGAGAGGGAAGACCTGCTCTATTACGAGCACAAGGCTGTGGGCAAGAATGAAAGCACAGACATTGTGCGACACACAAATAACCCACTGGACATAGCAGTGGCGCACCTGTTCGAGCTGGAGCGGAACATTGAGAGAAGGTACCTGAGGAGTCCCTTAAGCACCACCATCCCGATCACTCTGGATAACCGGGGTATGGTTAGCATACTGTCTCCCGCAACAACAGCTAGTGCCGAGTGTGATGGGTAGGTCATCCCTGAGATCCTGTCGCTAAAGCGGCGGTCACACTAGGCTTTAATCATGCATATTTTTCAGACGCTGCGGCGAGCATGGGTGGGAACAGGATATGACATCATCAAACTTCAGGGCACTGAAGTTTTCATTTGTAATTACATTTCACAGCAGTAAAATGTCAGTCAATATTTGAAGCAATTAAAAAATTATTTTATGTTTCCATGTGTTAAATATACCATCTGTTCCCGTTTTCAACAACACAAACCTGGCAGACTCTCTAAGTTGTTTTTATAATCTTTCAAAGCTGTGTTGTACAGGATAGCTCGATACCGATAAAATTAGCACTTCCATTTTTTTTATTTACTTATTTTTACTAAAAAGGTCATTCAGTGACGTCGAGGTCATCTAGTGGTCACACGTCTTCACGTGATACGATTATGCAGGTCAGAGTTCACCAAATTTGAACTTTCCTCACACAGCGTAGTATGAAAATTCTACGCATGAGCTTGGATTTCAGGTCTACCGTTTTCATATGTGTTTGAATGGAAGTCAATGGAGCACAAAAGCCTAGTGTGACTGCCGCTTTATGCTGGCTGGTCTTCCTTCTTCCACCTGCCACCTGTCACCTTCTCTCATCTCTTTTCTCTGAGTATATGGCTTGCAGTTGCACTGTGAATGACTTGTGCATTATATTTGCTTGCATCACATGTGAATAATGTAAACTTGGTTGATAACACCCATCAACAGCTTTGCCATATACAAACTCATTGCCATATACAAACTCATTCGTGCACTAGATTTCTGACAGGGAAATAACATTTTCGAACATTTTAACAAGAAGAAGCTATTCAGAGCAGGATATACTCGCTGGAATTAATAAAAGGTTGTGTGGTTCATGGCATCCTGCGTTCAGAAGAGCACCACACAAATACGATGATTGATGTTAGTATTATCTAACATAATGTTTTTCTGGGTTAAAAGTGAATGTGAGTACATTATAACACAAACCCTTTGCTGTAAGAATACATGGTTCTTGGCCAAAATGAGTGATTAAAATGTCCAGGTATTTGGCTAGGCTTTCAAGACTTACCTGTGATATTCACTTTTCCAGTTACATTATCATGACATTATAATGATACAGTAGTTAGAAAATGTTGCACCTATATGTCTTTGGTGGCATTTTAGCTAGTAAGTCAGTGTGTCATGTTTGGCAAAATATAAAGGAACTCTCATCCCTTAAACAGAACTGAAACTAAATAGAAGGTACGGGTAGTGATGATCTGTCCAAGATCACTAAATAACACTACTACTAAATAACACTATACAATCAGTAATTCACATATATATATATATATTTATATATATATATATATATATATATATATATATAAAATATTTATATATATATATATATATATATAAAATATTTATATATAATATTTATATATATATATAATATTTATATATAATATTTATATATATATATAATATTTATTAATTACATACACACATACTGGCATAGTTCATCGGTGGTTTGTGCTGTTTTCTGTCTTGTGGTTACCTCAGCTCTGTTGTGCACTTTTGTACATGTAATGTGTTGCTGGCCCAAAAGGACCAGGTGTACCTAAAAATACTGTTTTGCCTAAGTAAATGCACACACCGTTTCCTTTTGTGAACACTGTTTCCTTTTCTCATACAGAGTTGGAGAAGACTTGGCCCCAGGGATGAAGCTGTGGAGGAAAGCACTCCGTGAAGTGCGTAGCAGTGCCCAGCTTTCACTCTGCCTACAGCAGTTACAGCGCTCTATTGCATGGGAGAGATCCATCATGAAAGTGGTGAAGAAGATACATATACACTGGAACAGTCCACAGTAGTATTAATTTATTCCAGTTGGCAATTATTCCTATCTAAAGAATAGATAAGAGCAATTATGGCAGTCATAATGAGGATTTATGAAAGGCAGGAGGAGCTTTGCTTTGTTCCCCTGATAATGCTAAGTGTCAGTGCTGTGTTGTGTTGCTGTCAGTACTGCCAGTTATGCCAGAAGGGGGACAATGAAGAGCTGCTGCTGTTGTGTGATGGCTGTGATAAAGGATGCCACACTTACTGTCATAATCCCCAAATCACTACTATCCCTGAGGGAGATTGGTTCTGCCCTGCCTGCATAGCCAAGGTTAGGGAAACTGTCCTTTGAGTTAAAATAACAGCAACAACAACAACAAATGTACAAAAAAAAAAATCTAACATTTTGACCTCATCGTTAATGTGATGCATGACAGGATGTTCAGTTTACACAGAGTTACACAAAATGTTCACTGCTTGTGACCTGAACCACAAACTTAATGTTTTCAGCAATGTGTTCTTCTTTCCAAAAGACATCTGTGCACCTTATGTTTTTTTTTTCTTCTCCATTTTAATATAATTGTCTCTCTTCCCACATCACACTTTCTCTGCAGGCAAGTGACTTGCCTCAGAAGAGTAAGAAGCAGGCCAGTCGGAACAGTGGAGGGGGCGAAAAACTGTCTGGAGGCAAACGCAGCAAGAAAGCCTGTGTGACAGGAGAGGACTCGGAGAACGATACAGCCAGCACCAGTGCCAGCAGCACACCCAAGAAAGGAGGAAAGGAAACAAGAAAGAGAAAAATGGAGGACAACCTTTGCACAAACAACACTAAGCAGGAGAGCGCAACACAAGTTACAAATTATAAAATAATCCAAGACAACAGTAAAGACCTAGAGCTCTGCAGGTATCAGACACTTCACACAAAGTGTACACACATGGGTAGTATACAGTGGTGCTTGAAAGTTTGTGAAACCTTTAGAATTTTCTATATTTCTGCACAAATATGACCTAAAACAGATTCAGAGATTCAGTTTGTGAACAGATGTCCTGACATTTTCCTTTATAAGTCACTGGTATACTTCAGAAGTCATTGTTCCATCAACTATAGCAAGTTGTCCTGACCTAGATGCAGCAAAACAGGCCCAAACAATGATACTACCACCACCATGTTGTACAGATGGGATAAGGTTCTTATGCTGGAATGGAGTGTTTTCCTTTCTCCAAACATAACGCTTCTCATATAAACCAAAAATTACATTTGTCCACAAGTTATCTTTAGCAAATGCAGACAGGCAGCAATGTTGTTGTTTTTGGTTTTTTTGGGGGTTTTTTTGCTTTTGTTTTTTAACACCAGTTACTTTCTCCTTGCAACCCTGCCATGCACACCATTGTTGTTCAGTGTTCTCCTGATGGTGGACTCATAAACATTAACAGTAGCCAATGTGAGACAGGTCTGTAGTTGCTTAGAAGTAACCCTGGGTTCCTTTGTGACCTCACAGACTATTACACATCTTGCTCTTGGAGTGATCTTTGTTGGTCAGCCACTCCTGGGGAGGGTAACAATGGTCTTGAATTTCCTCCATTTGTACACAGTCTGTCTGACTGTGGATTGGTGGAGTCCAAACTCTTTAGAGATGGTTTTCAATCTTTTTCAGCCTGATGCACTTCATGATTCACTTCCACAAACATATGTTGTGAAGATCAGACTTTGATAGATCCCTGTTCTTTAAATAAAACACTCACATCTGATCATTATCCCATTGATTGAAAACACCTGACTCTCATTTCACCTTCAAATTAAACTGCTAATCCTAGTGGGTCACATACTTTTGCCACTCACAGATATGTAATATTGGGAACATTTTCCTTAGTAAATAAATGACCAAGTCTAATATAATATTTTTGTCTCATTTGCTTAGTTGGGTTCTCGTTGTCTACTTTCTGGATTTGTCTGGTGATGTTTTAGATCATATTTATGCAGAAATATAGAAAATTCACAAACTTTCAAGCACCACTGTATCAGCTACTGTTTATATATGCTGATCAGGTTTTTGTTTATATACAGCACTTGGGTCAACAGACATTATTTTAAATGTGCTGTATAAATATAATTTACTTACGTTATATAATTGAACATTTCTTGGTTGGATTTTTATTTGGTAGTCTAAAAGTTCGTGTGTGCATTATTATTGTGCAGATTGCTTTTGGCAGAGCTGCAAACTCATCAGGATGCTTGGCCGTTTATGACACCTGTCAATCCTAAATCAGTCCCTGGATACCGCAAAGTCATCAAGAAACCCATGGATTTCTCCACCATTCGGGAGAAACTTTCCAACAGCCAGTATGTATCTCTGCACAAACAACAGCTTTACTAAACGTGAAAAGTAATACACGTGTGTGGTGGCCTGGGAGAAACCTTCAAATCATGAGATTTGTGTGTGTATATATAGGTCTGAGAACTACAGGTTTTTCGGGACTGAAATGTTCTAGCATTTTAAAATCTGGTTACCTCCACATGTGAAAAGAGAGAAAATTTGCCAGTATCTGATTGCCAATAGAATTGTTTATGCTTATGTCCATTTCACTATGGTCATAGCTATCCAAAAAAAAAAGCCTGATCAAATAATGACATGCAGTCTGTCCATACTTAGCTAGCAAGATTTTAGACATATTTAGCTTGTTTTTAAACTGGCTCTTTAACCAATACGATCATTGCAGGACATTTCCTCATCATTTTGGTGAGGTATATTTATGGTTTCTTAATGCTGAGGCGTCAGGGTAGATAGAAAACCCCTATTTTAGACAAACAGATTTTTGCGCTTTTTTTTTTTTGGCTGTTTGATAGATTTCAGGAACTGCGAAATCAAGCGGGTTTTCTCAGACCACCACTCGTATCTTTTGAAGGATCTATTGTCTTCAGCAGTTATAATTCACTTACTGGTAGTTTTGTCTTGCTTTTTCCTAAAATGCGGTTTGTAGGGAAGCAGATGCTATGCCCTGTGCCTATTCTTGGAAGTTCTAAAAATGATCTATTTTAATTTTCAGATACCTGAATCTGGAGACATTTATCATTGATGTTAACTTGGTTTTTGAGAACTGTGAAAAGTTCAATGAGGATGATTCTGACATTGGACGTGCAGGACACAGTATGAGGAGGTTTTTTCAGCGAAGATGGACTGAGCTCTTGAAACAAATAAACTAAAACTGGCTGAAAATCTTCTGAAACCTTTAACTGACTACTGAAAACTGCTGCTTTACATTTGTGATCAAGCAAGTCTTCATCTTCAAATTTATGATTTACCCACTCACTTCACTGGTTTTCATCATAAGCCAAAAGTACAAGCATTTCAGCAAGTCCTCATGCTGATATGATGTGGCATGATCACATTAATCCAGTGTTTCAGATAATATAGGGTGTCTCTTCAAGTGCAATACAAATTCTGTTTCTTTACAGAACTTTTATTAATTATAGCTGGGACTGACGAGAGCTTTCCACTCTGTAAAAATATAGTTGATGTTTTTCTCTTTTTTTTTTTTTTTTATTTTTGTTTTTTAATATAAGCTTTACTATTATAGTGAATGTATTGTATTTATTTTTTTTTATTATTTATAATTCATTTGGTATTCTTTTTCTATGAAAAGGAAGAAGATTTTAAAAATGCATTAAAGCATTTTTACTGAAATATATCTATTAAAAAATGTTTACACCGTTAGGTGCTTTTAATTGTACCAGGAAACACATCACAGTATTGCTGTAAAACTGAATTAGCAAAAAATGTTTTGACCATTGAAGAACAGAGACCATTAGAGGTGTGTGTGTGTGTGTGTGTGTGTGTGTGTGTGTGTGTGTGTGTGTGTGTCTACATGTCTAACAATATGTATGTGTGCAATTTTGCAAACATGTTCTTTGCCATTTTTTTCTGTTGTCTTTTAAGTAGCATACATTTAAAATCTTAAGTTGATGAAGAAAATAAGAAAAAAAAAGATCATAGTTCATACTGGGACTAAATCGAAATGCCAGAATACACAAAAGTATGAATGATCTACAGGACAGAGTTGAAAATTAGCATAGTGTTGAGGTATAGTGTTGAGCTGTGGGGTGTAAATTCTGGTTCAAGCATAGGGTTGATGTTTAGGAGCATGGCGCATACAGTGAAAGTGTAACATTAAGGCATATCATGACATTAAAGTGTAGACATGAGGGTTGAAACATAGTAACAAATTTTAGTTCAAGTATGAGTTTTATATTTAGTTCAAGTTAGTGCATAATGTTGATACATGAGATGTAGTACTTTTAATAATAAGCATTCCAACAAAGTACCTTTATAGACATCCAGATATAGATCTAGGAGCTCCAGGTACAGTGACAACAGTAGCATGGAAGGACTTCCTGAGAACCTTGAAACAGCAGGAAGAAGTATATGTTAATAGGGGTCTTGATAAGAACGTAGTACGGTTCATGGCAGCAGTTTTTGGAATGTGCAAGTCCGTAGAGAATCCAGGTGATGATATCCACTGCAGCAGCAATGTGAAACATAAGCTTAGGTTTGCATGGGTATCTAACTGAGGATGGGTCAATTAAAACCGCAGATAATTCTGAGATGAATGAGCAAGAACAAAAGCTGATTAATGTATGCATGGTCTTGATGCTCTAGTGTTGCCACTGTGCAAGTGGAGACTCTGCCCACCATAGGGATGACAGCATAAATAAAAGGTAGCACCAGGACACAGCAAAAGTACCACAAATGCAAGGACTCCTTGAGACATCAGCATCCCGAGAGGGCACCGTCAACAAATCTGATGATTATATGAGAGCGGTAGGGCAACAGCACCAACATCAAGTTTATGGCAAAGCTCTACGTCTAATAAATCCTAGATTTGCATCTTCATGTGGAACTAAGCCTAGAATTAAAGAATGAGGGTGTCTCCAAATCCAAAGCATACTAGAAAGGCTATTTTATTGCTGGGGAACTTCTTATTAAATGAAAACACTAATAAAGGCTGCATTCTGGACTAACTGGATGTGCACCAAGTGGAACATCCAGGATTACAATAGCCCAACCAAAAGTAATGAAGGCATGAACTAGTTTTTTCTGCATCCTGTAATGATGACATGTTCCTGTCTTGTTCCCAGGATAGCTGTTGGATCCACTGTGTCTAAGGTGACAGTAGTTACAGAAGATAAATGGATTAATTGATTACATTCCTTCATCTTCAGTAGGCACTTTATCATGGTCCGTGTCACAGTGGAACCGGATGATCCAGAGCCTAGGCCTGTAACATTAGGTTCAAGGTGGGAATACACCCTGGATTTTATGCCATTGCACCATGCACACACTTACACTTAGGGAAACATTAGTCAGGTCCTTCCAGTATGTTTTTGGGAGATGGAAGGAAACCTGAGAACCTAGAAGAAACCCACACAGACATGAGAACATGTGAAACTCCACACAGACAGTAACTGGGATTGACATGGGGGAACCTGGACTGTATAATTGGATGAATGAATGTTTTAAATTTATATATAGTCACTGCTATAGACTGTTGGCATCAGTGTTTCAGTGGCTGTCTGGCTCTTGGCTTTTCTATTTTTTATTGTACTGAATAAAAATTTATCATTGTTTTTACTGTCTTCTACTCAAATGGAGTAGTATGTTGTGAGGCAAACCTGCTCTGACTTGATAAAAAGACAGATCCAGACATCCGACTCCAGTGAACTCCTTGGACCAGTTCTATGGCCTAGACTGTATATTCTTCTTCACTATTTTAGTATTGTTTTAGTATTGGGTATTGTTGACTACCTCATATACTGTATATTACATATTACATCTAGACTGTTACTGTTTAATACAAATTCTGAAATAGTTTTACTGTTTAAATGTAATAAAAATGCAACTTTAATTAAAAAAACAATTGCCACCAATTAAGGAAAAGCATAAGCCAGTAATTTCAATACAGATTTTAAGTATTTATTTGTAACTTTGCCAACACAGTATCTCAGTGTGAATATTTAACTACTGATTAATTGTTAATCAGTTGGGGAAAAAGATGAGCCCAGAAAAGAATTGTGGTGAGAAATACTTTCATTTAAACATAGAGTAAAATTAGTGAGTGCATTACAAAACAGCTGTATGGGGGATACAGAGTAAACGCTTTGCTAAAAATGGCCGTAAGTGGATACCAACTTGCGAGTCTTCCAACAAGAGAACTATAACATGGAAGGGTTATTTATTTATTTATTTATTTTTATCATTTCGTTTCATCGCCTGTCATGTAGGTTAATGAGTTTTGTAAAGCGCCAGTACTAAAAGTAGTGATATATAGCCTATACACACTCAGCAAAAAAAGAAAGGTCCCTTTTTCAGGAGACTGTATTTTAAAGATAATTTTGTAAAATCCAAATAAGCTTTACAGATCTTTATTGGAAAGGGTTTAAACAATGTTTTTCATGCTTGTTCAGTGAACCATAAACAATTATTGCACATCCACCTGTGGAACAGTCCTTAAAACACGAACAGTTTACAGGCGGTAGGCAATTAAGGTCACAGTTACAATAACTTAGGACACTAAAGAGACCTTTCTACTGACCCTGAAAAACACCAGAAGAAAGATGTCTAGGGTTCCTGCTCACCTGCGTGAACATGCCACAGGCCTGCTGCAGGGAGGCATGAGGACTGCAGCTGTGTCCAGAGCAATAAACTGCAATGTCTGTAATGTAAGACGCCTAAGACAGTGCTACAGGGAGACAGGAAGGACAGCTGATCGTCCTTGCAGTGGAAAATTACATGTAACCATGTGTCCCCCCCCAGACATGATCCAGAACTTACAGATGCCTTGGTGGAAGAGTGGAGTAACATCTCACAGCAAGAACTGACCAATCTGGTGCAGTCCATGAGGATGAGATGCACTGTAGTACTTAAAGCAGATGGTGGACACACCTCATACTGACTGTTACTTTTGATATTTGCCCCTTTGTTCAGGGACTCATTATTCCATTTCTGTTCGTCAAATGTCTGTGAAACTTGTTCAGTTTATGTTTCAGTTGTTGAATCTTTTTATGCTCATACAAATATTTACACATGTTAAGAAATTTGCTGGAAATAAAAGCAGTTGAATGAGAGAGGACGATTCTTTTTTTTTTTTTGCTGAGTGTATAAATAATAATGCACCGCAATATAATATATGGATGGTGATTAATGCACTGCGAGAGAAATAGTGAATCTGTGAGTTCAGAGCTGGAACACAAGGGAGGAGAATCATTCCCGCTACTACGCACTTACATTAATTTTACTGCTTCAGCGGGACAACGTCTACAGTCGATGACAGCAGTGACGGCGGCTGACTACGGTTGTCAGGGGCAGGGAAGGCTGGAATTCAAATAAAAATGCACCAATTATAACAAGGAATTGCACAAAAAAACAAAAAAACAAAACAAAACATGATACAGTTAAAGATAAAGCTAACACAAAAGTAGATTAGGTATTTCTGAAGCAGCTAGATATGTAAGGGATAATCCACGTTTATGGTCACCAGCATTGACGAGTTAAATCTGTCATGTTTACAGTGCAAATTGTGACCAAAAACAACGGTTAATTTTTGTTAATTTTATATACGTGTCGTTAGATCTAGAATTCTGCCCTAAATCATACACAGAGATAAAGTAGTGTGATAAGATTTACATTTATTTGAATTAATTATAATAAATAGTTATGAGAGAGAGAGAGAGAGAGAGAGAGAGTTTGTGTGAGAATTACCTGCATCTGTGATGCGTCTCTACTAATAATGAAGTTGTGAGTTTAACTGTATGCAACTGTTACTGTATGTTACTATGGTTACAATTGTCTATAGGAAGCGCATTCATTTATAACGGTGATTAAACTGACTGGAACTACCTGTGCATTACATGATGACAGCATTCATACAGCCAAATTCACCACAACACTATGCCTGTGAGCCCTCTAGATCTACTCCTTTACCTAAGAAAAAAAAACTTCACAAAAAGCTTGACTAAACAAATATGTTTTCAGCCTAACCAAAATACATGAAAAGTATGAATGATCTATAGGACAAAGAGTTGAAAATTAGCATAGTGATTAGGTATAGTATTGAGCTGTGGGGTGTAAATTCTGGTTGAAGCATAGGGTTGATGTTTAGGAGCATGGAGCATACAGTGAAAGTGTAACATTAAGGCATATCATGACTAGGGATGTCATGAGAACTGATACTTAGAACGTGACGGTACTTGTTTTTCTGCATTAGTGTAGGTACTGTTGGTAATGAAGGTACTGAGGTTGCAATTCTTCCGGAACTGAAGTGGGCAGCAAATACGCGCAAGTGTTTTAGTCGGTCCACAAGTGGTAAAGAAGAAGAAGAACGCCTACAAGCACACGGGAAAAACTACAGAAGTTTAGCTCCGCCCCGACTCGTTGCGAGGAAATGTGGTAAGAGTTAAATATGGAAATACTTCACATTCGAGGCGGATGACAACAAACACACAATTGATTCTCTGAAGCTGGTGTGTAACCGATGTTCGTTCATTTCAAACAAAGCGAGAAAACACCTGGAATTTGGCGAAGCACCTGAAAGACGGTCCTATATTATATTTGTTTGAGGCAGCTGCATTGTGGCGTGAAACCAGCTAACGTTACGCTCCATGTAATGTTAGCGATAGCCAGTTATTTGTTAACGATGCTAACGCATTGCAGTGTTATAAACTACCTCCTAATGGGCCACCATGCATCGCCATTCAGCCCGTGTCCTGTCAGCTAAATGTAGCCTAATGTCACTAATAATTATTCACATGTTCATGCTTTTAATAAATCTTTTTGGTCTGCCACCATATCAGTGAATTTAAACTAATGCTTGCATTCAGAGTATAAGGGGTGTGTGTGTATGTATGTATGTATGTATGTGTGTGTATGTGTATGTGTGTGTATGCGTGTGTCTGTCTGTGTGTGTGTGTGCGCGCGCGCTTAGCAGTTTTAGCCTCCACTGTTTTATTAGTCATTGTCAGACAGTGTTTGATAACTAAAATCTCTCTCTCTCTCTCTCTCTCTCTCTCTCTCTCTCTCTCTTTGCCAGTATCAGCTAGAGGAAGATGTACTCCAGGAGAGTTTTTAATTTTATTTTTAAAATTTTATTTTTAAACGATACCATGGTATTGACTTTGGAAATTAGTATCGTGTACTTTTGGTGGTATCGGTACCGACTACTAGATTTTTGGTATCATGACATCCCTAATCATGGCATAAAGTGTAGACATGAGGGTTGAAACATAGCAACGAATTTTAGTTCAAGTATGAGTTTTATATTTAGTTCAAGTTAGTGCATAATGTTGATACATGAGAAGTAGCACTTTTAATAATAAGCATTCCAACAAAGCAGCTTTACAGAAATCCAGATATAGATCTAGTAACTCCAGGTACAATGACAACAATAGCATGGAAGAACTCCCTGAGAACCTTGAAAAGGCTAGAAGTATGTGTTAATAGGGGTCTTGATAAGAACATAATACAGTTCCTGGCAGCAGTTTTTGGAACTTGCAAGTCCGTAGAGAATCCACGTGATGTTATCAACTGCAGCAGCAATATGAGATATAAGCTTAGGTTTGCTACAACTTCTTCTAAGATGTTTGAGATAAAGGGGAGATTTGATATTGGTCTATAGCTGGAAAATTGTCAGGGGTCGAGGTCAGGTTTTTTAAATCAGGTTTAAATGATTTAGGTACATAGCCAGTGCTAACGGAAGAATGTATTATTTTTAGAAGGAGTTGGATTACTTCTGGAACAATCTGTTTGAAGAAACATGTAGGTAGGGGATCTAGTATACAAGTTGATGATTTTGATGAAGGAATTAATGAAAATAATTCGGTCTCTCGAATGGGAATAAAACATTCTAATAGTTTATTTGATATTGTTATATTATTATCTACAGTGTTAGTTATAAAACTGTCTGGTTTTAAATTAATAGTCTGAATTTTTTGTGTAATATTTTCAGTTTTGGCGGTGAAAAAAATCCATGAAATCATCGCTGCTGTATAATGATTGTGTGCATGTTTCTTTGGTGGGTTTCTTTTTCATGTTTCTTTGGTGGTTTTATTCCTAGTTACTTTTGCTAGGATTATTTTTGTTATCTTCAAATAAGATGGAGCGATAGACTGATCTAGCAGCACTAAGAGATTATCTATAGTTCAGCAGGCTCTCCGTCCATGCTGTTTGATGGATTATTAATTCATTACCACAAATTTATGTGCCTTGAGTGGAATTTGTTGAGATGTTAATCTGTAACGACTGACAACAAAGAGCCAAGTTGAATTGAGCAGTAGTGTTAAAACATACACCTATATGTGGGCCTTGTCCAAACTGTTGCCACAAAATTGGAAGCACAGAATGATCTAGAATGTCTTTGTATGCTGTAGTATTACAGTTTCTCTCCACTGGATCTAAGGGACTTGATCTAAACCTGTTCCAGCATGACAATGCCCCTGTGTACACTGTATGCCAAGCCGTCATCAGTGCCCTGGTGTCTGAATGAACACAAATCCCCACAGCCACATTCCAAGATCTAGTGGCAAACCTTTTATAGCAGCAAATGGAGGATCAACTCCGTATTACCACATATGGTAACAAGCACATAATATGGCTGCCATGACCAGGTGTCCACCCTTTTAGCCATATAGTGTAGAGTTAATGCATAGACCTGGAAATAATGATTAACACAGAGCATTGAAATATTTTGTTGAATTGTAGCATTGGGGCTTTGCACTCAACCATAATACTGTAGCATGAGACTGAAGCAAATGTGTTGGAATGAAGCATAGGAAGGCAGAATGAGCAGTCTCTGTCTATGAATATTTATGACATAATATTTACTGAATTGTATATCTATGCTATTATAAAGGTACGATGGTGTCCTGTTTATTCCGGATCTGTTTTCCCTTTTAGATCATTCTCTGGCCTGCCTTTATGTTACTGTGGTAACAGTCATGGCTGTCTGTACATTTTATGTCGCTTCCTTCTGAGACTGTCCCAGGGCACTTGTTTCAGATAGACATATGCACACATAGGGTTAAGAAACAGTGAGTTACAGGAGTGCTGTGATATTCTTTATTTCTTGAGAAATTGACAGTGCTGTAGAGTAAGGTGTGTGGATGTGCAGTTTTGAGAGGTTAATTAGTCTATGCAGCACACCTGTACTGTATAATTCACAAAGAGCTCTCAAATAGAGTGATTCACACAACAGGTTGGCTATTTGTTAGCACATGTCTACAGAATGTGGCAGTTAGTACTCTCTTCTAGGTGTGTTCATATGTCCAATGATGTTGCATGACCAGAAGTTTAAAACAATATGGTGGCTGACTTCATGTGTATCAGAGAACACTTTATATAAGCATGGATTTCCCCATTGGTCAAAAACTTCTTGTATTTTTCCATTTGTCAGCCTGATGGACATTATGTTGTGCAAAGAGGAAATGAACATTCACGCTCCACTTCCTGTTTTATTCTGGGTCAGAGTTTCCTGTTTTCTCAGGACCAAAAAAAGAGAAGCTGCTTTAGGACAAGCTGCTAAAGAGACCAAAAAGCAAGAAGCTTTAATGAGTCTGGTATTCACATGTCTGTTAAGTGTGTGATTTGGAAACCAAGTGTGTGTGCAGTATGTATATAAAAGCTGCATGTGGCTGCTTAGTTCTTTAAAGGATGTTCACGAAGAATAGAGAATAGGTGATCAAATTGATTCCTCATGAGTCAAATGTCAGTTCACACGTCATTCATTTCTAAATTTAAATCCAACCCACTGGCATTCTCCCAATGTACCCCTGTTCATCACTGTGAGGTGGGATTCACTCACTGTGGAAGGATGTGACACCTTCAAAATAAATCTCTAAATTCCAGCTTAATCTGTGACAGGAGAACTACAGTGCCCTCTGAAAGTATTGGAACAGCTAAGCCTTTTCTTTTATTTTTGCTATACACTGAAGACATTTGGGTTTGAGATCAAAAGATGAATGTGAGATGATAGATCAGAATTTCAGCGGTCATATCCTCATTTACATCTAGATACTAAACTCTTTTACAAACAAAGAGGAAATAGAAGGAGGAGGCCATCTATACAAACATACAAGAATCTAAAAACATGTTCTGTGTGTGGTGGTGTTCTTGTTGTTGTTGTACACCGGAATATTTGTCTCAGACATGACAAGCAGACCTGTTCTATATTAATCGCCGACTGGGACGTTCTGTGTTTGATAGAATCCTGTCTTTCCACTTCGCTACACTTGGGCACACACAGACTGAAGCTGCCACACTTGGCCAACCAAGTTAAAAGACTTTTTCAAAGCATGTATTTACATATTTCAGTATAAACTGAATTGTTCTTGCATTGGTTTTGTCTCTCTAAACCTCTTGTACTGACCCTGCATTGCTGATATGCTTGCTAATAAAACCAGAGAGATTTCATTTAAAAAACAAAAAACATGTCAAGCATTGAAGCAACAGGTTTAAATGTCAGTCTCCTTCCTACAATTCATCTCCTGTCTGCTGCAGAAGGGCACTTCCTCAGAAACACTGGCGATATCCAAGGGATCAGTGTTACAACACTGTAACAATACAATACAGTTGCAATACTGTTACACATTCTGTATATTTCAAAGACTTATTGGTATTCCATATCTTATACCCCAGCTGTTTATAGTGCCAGGTACAAGCCAGCACTTTAAAATTTTTGCTCAACATTTGATCTATATTGTATGCAAATGATTTGTTTTGTATTTACATTCCATTTAGTCATGTAGCTCATGAAACTAGGCAGCACTAGCAGGTTTCACATAGATAGATCGATAGCGTCTATAGATTCTCCCATCAAATCACTGTTTCATGTCTGACTTGGTTAAGTGCAGCATTTTGTTTAAATGACTGAGAGGAAGACACACTGCTTACTGTGAGGATTTCCTGCGGAAGCTCGACATCATGTTTGTTAACTAGTGGAATGCCGGTGTGAGCATTAGACTGTTCTGTGTGTGCTGACAGATAAATTGAGTTTGTCCTATTCCTTTATACATTCCTCATACATTGTCTGTCACTCAGTCAGTCTCTCACTCTATCTCTCATTTCTAAAGTGTATGAACTGTGAATTAAAGTGGAAATGCGTTCCTTGAGTAATTCCCTGTCAAAGTGTCGGGTTGAATAGTAATGACCTCCACTGCTCTGGATACACACTAATCACTTGAGTGTACTCTGGCTGTAGGAACGTGAGCATTCGAAGCAGGAGAAGAGAGCGCAAACAGGAGCTCAGACGACTGGAGCTAGAGATGGTGAACAAACCCACTGAAGATCTGCGTCTGCCAGATCAGAA